>NC_054504.1:2958317-2962604 GCF_017639515.1 Carcharodon carcharias
CACTCTGCCTCTCTTTCTCTCTCTCTGCCTCTCTTTCTCTCTCTCTGCCTCTCTTTCTCTCTCCCTGCCTCCCTCTCTCTCACTCTGCCTCTCTCTCTCTCTCTGCCTCTCTTTCTCTCTCTCTGCCTCTCTTTCTCTCTCTCTGCCTCTCTTTCTCTCTCTCTGCCTCTCTTTCTCTCTCTCTGCCTCTCTTTCTCTCTCCCTGCCTCCCTCTCTCTCTCCTTCTCTCTCTCTCTCTCTCTCTCTCTCTGCCTCTCTGGTTCTCTCTCTACCTCTCTCTCTCTCTCTGCCTCTCTCTCTCTCTCTGCCTCTCTCTCTCTCTCTGCCTCTCTCTCTCTCTCTCTGCCTCTCTCTCTCTCTCTCTGCCTCTCTCTCTCTCTCTGCCTCTCTCTCTCTCTCTGCCTCTCTCTCTCTCTCTGCCTCTCTCTCTCTGCCTCTCTCTCTCTCTCTGCCTCTCTCTCTCTCTGCCTCTCTCTCTCTCTGCCTCTCTCTCTCTCTCTCTCTGCCTCTCTCTCTCTCTGCCTCTCTCTCTCTCTGCCTCTCTCTCTCTCTGCCTCTCTCTCTCTCTGCCTCTCTCTCTCTCTGCCTCTCTCTCTCCCTGCCTCTCTCTCTCTGCCTCTCTCTCTCTGCCTCTCTCTCTCTCTGCCTCTCTCTCTCTCTGCCTCTCTCTCTCTCTCTGCCTCTCTCTCTCTCTCTGCCTCTCTGTCTCTTTCTGCCTCTCTCTCCCTCTGCCTCTCTCTCCCTCTGCCTCTCTTTCTGCCTCTCTCTCTCTTTGACTCACTCTCCTCTCTCTCTACCTCTCTCTCTTCCTCTCTCTCTTCCTCTCTCTCTTCCTCTCTCTCCCTTTCTCTGCCTCTGGCTCTCTACTTCCCTCTCTCTCTGTGTTTCTCTCTCTATGTCTCTCTCTGCCACTCTCTCTCTCGGCCTCTCTCACTCTGCCTCTGCATCTCTCTCTCTCTGCCTCTGTCTCTCTCTGCATCTCTCTCTCTCTGCCTCTGTCTCTCTCTGCCTCTGTCTCTCTCTGCCTCTGTCTCTCTCTGCCTCTATTTGTCTCTCTCTGCCTCTGTCTCTCTCTCTCTCTGCTTCTCTCTGCCACTCTCTCTCTCTCTCTCTCTGCCACACTCTCTCTCCGCCTCTCTCTCTCTCTCTGCCTCTCTCTCTCTCTCTGCCTCTCTCTCTCTCTCTCTGCCTCCATCTCTGTCTCTCTGGCTCTCTCTCTCACTGCGGCTCTCTCTCTCTCTGCCTCTCTCTCTCTCTCTCTCTCTGCCTCTCTCTCACTCTCCCTGCCTCTCTCTCACTCTCCCTGCCTCTCTCTCTCACTCTGCCTCTCTCTCTCTCACTCTGCCTCTCTTTCTCTCTCCCTGCCTCTCTTTCTCTCTCCCTGCCTCTCTCTCTGCCTCTCTCTCTGCCTCTCTCTCTGCCTCTCTCTCTGCCTCTCTCTCTGCCCCTCTCTCTGCCCCTCTCTCTCTCTCTCTCTGCCTCTCTCTCTGCCTCTCTCTCTCTGCCTCTCTCTCTCTGCCTCTCTCTCTCTGCCTCTCTCTCTCTGCCTCTCTCTCTCTGCCTCTCTCTCTCTGCCTCTCTCTCTCTGCCTCTCTCTCTCTGCCTCTCTCTCTCTGCCTCTCTCTCTCTGCCTCTCTCTCTCTGCCTCAATCTCTCTGCCTCTCTCTCTCTGCCTCTCTCTCTCTCTGCCTCTCTCTCTCTCTGCCTCTCTCTCTCTCTGCCTCTCTCTCTCTCTGCCTCTCTCTGCCTCTCTCTCTCTCTGCCTCTCTCTCTCTCTGCCTCTCTCTCTCTCTGCCTCTCTCTCTCTGCCTCTCTCTCTCTGCCTCTCTCTCTCTGCCTCTCTCTCTCTCTCTCTCTCTGCCTCTCTCTCTCTCTGCCTCTCTCTCTCTCTGCCTCTCTCTCTCTCTGCCTCTCTCTCTCTCTGCCTCTCTCTCTCTCTCTCTGCCTCTCTCTCTCTCTGCCTCTCTCTGCCTCTCTCTCTCTCTGCCTCTCTCTCTCTCTGCCTCTCTCTCTCTCTGCCTCTCTCTCTCTCTGCCTCTCTCTCTCTCTGCCTCTCTCTCTCTCTGCCTCTCTCTCTCTCTGCCTCTCTCTCTGCCTCTCTCTCTCTGCCTCTCTCTCTCTGCCTCTCTCTCTCTGCCTCTCTCTCTCTCTCTGCCTCTCTCTCTCTCTCTGCCTCTCTCTCTCTCTCTGCCTCTCTCTCTCTCTCTGCCTCTCTCTCTCTGCCTCTCTCTCTCTGCCTCTCTCTCTCTGCCTCTCTCTCTCTGCCTCAATCTCTCTGCCTCAATCTCTCTGCCTCATCTCTCTGCCTTAATCTCTCTGCCTCTCTCTCTCTCTGCCTCTCTCTCTCTCTGCCTCTCTCTCTCTCTGCCTCTCTCTCTCTCTGCCTCTCTCTCTCTCTGCCTCTCTCTCTCTCTCTCTCTCTGCCTCTCTCTCTGCCTCTCTCTCTCTCTGCCTCTCTCTCTCTCTGCCTCTCTCTCTCTCTGCCTCTCTCTCTCTCTGCCTCTCTCTCTCTCTCTCTCTCTGCCTCTCTCTCTCTCTGCCTCTCTCTTCTCTGCCTCTCTCTGCCTCTCTCTCTCTCTGCCTCTCTCTCTCTGCCTCTCTCTCTCTGCCTCTCTCTCTCTCTCTCTCTCTGCCTCTCTCTCTCTGCCTCTCTCTCTCTGCCTCTCTCTCTCTGCCTCTCTCTCTCTGCCTCTCTCTCTCTGCCTCTCTCTCTCTCTCTGCCTCTCTCCCTCTCTCTGCCTCTATCTCTCTGCCTCTCTCTCTCTCTCTGCCTCTCTCTCTCTCTCTGCCTCTCTCTCTCTCTCTGCCTCTCTCTCTCTCTCCGCCTCTGCCTCTCTCTCTCTGCCTCTGCCTCTGTCTCTCTCTGCCTGTCTCTCTCTGCCTCTGTCTCTCTCTGCCTCTGTCTCTCTCTCTCTGCCTCTGTCTCCCTCTCTCTGCCTCTGTCTCTCTCTCTCTGCCTCTGTCTCTCTCTCTCTCTCTGTCTCTCTCTCTCTCTCTGTTTCTCTCTCTGCCTCTCTCTCTCTCTCTGCCTCTATTTATCTCTCTCTGCCTCTGTCTCTCTCTCTCTCTGCTTCTCTCTGCCACTCTCTCTCTCTCTCTGCCACACTCTCTCTCCGCCTCTCTCTCTCTCTCTGCCTCTCTCTCTCTCTCTGCCTCTCTCTCTCTCTCTCTGCCTCCATCTCTGTCTCTCTGGCTCTCTCTCTCACTGCGGCTCTCTCTCTCTCTGCCTCTCTCTCTCTCTCTCTCTCTGCCTCTCTCTCACTCTCCCTGCCTCTCTCTCACTCTCCCTGCATCTCTCTCACTCTCCCTGCCTCTCTCTCACTCTCCCTGCCTCTCTCTCACTCTCCCTGCCTCTCTCTCACTCTCCCTGCCTCTCTCTCACTCTCCCTGCCTCTCTCTCACTCTCCCTGCCTCTCTCTCACTCTCCCTGCCTCTCTCTCACTCTCCCTGCCTCTCTCTCACTCTCCCTGCCTCTCTCTCTCACTCTGCCTCTCTCTCTCTCACTTTGCCTCTCTTACTCTCTCCCTGCCTCTCTCTCTGCCTCTCTCTCTGCCTCTCTCTCACGCTGCCTCTCTCTCACGCTTCCTCTCTCTCACTCTCCCTGCCTCTCTCTCTCTCTCACTCTGCCTCTCTCCCTCTCACTCTGCCTCTCTTTCTCTCTCCCTCTCTCTCTGCCTCTCTCTCTGCCTCTCTCTCTGCCTCTCTCTCTGCCTCTGCCCCTCTCTCTCTGCCTCAATCTCTCTGCCTCAATCTCTCTGCCTCAATCTCTCTGCCTCAATCTCTCTGCCTCTCTCTCTCTGCCTCTCTCTCTCTGCCTCTCTCTCTCTGCCTCTCTCTCTCTGCCTCAATCTGTCTGCCTCAATCTCTCTGCCTCTCTCTCTGCCTCTCTGCCTCTCTCTCTCTCTGCCTCTCTCTCTCTCTGACTCTCTCTCTGCCTCTGCCTCTCTTTCTCTCTCTCTGCCTCTCTTTCTCTCTCTCTGCCTCTCTCTCACTCTGCCTCTCTCTCACTCTCCCTGCCTCTCTCTCACTCTCCCTGCCTCTCTCTCACTCTCCCTGCCTCTCTCTCACTCTCCCTGCCTCTCTCTCTCTCACTTTGCCTCTCTCTCTCTCACTCTGCCTCTCTTTCTCTCTCCCTGCCTCTCTCTCTGTCTCTCTCTCTGTTTCTCTCTCTGCCTCTCTCTCTCTGCCTCTCTCTCTCTGCCTCTCTCTCTCTGCCTCTGCATCTCTCTCTCTGCCTCTGCATCTCTCTCTCTGCCTCTCTCTCACTGCCTCTCTCACTCTCTCTCT
>NC_054504.1:2963104-2983599 GCF_017639515.1 Carcharodon carcharias
CCCACCTGACCTCCCACGTTAACTTCACCCTCTGACCCCCCACGTTAATCCCACTCTCTGACCTCCCACGTTAACCCCACCCTCTGGCCCCCCCACGTTAATCCCACCTTTGACCCTGCCCACATTAACCCCACCCCCCTGACCCCCCCACGTTAACCCCACCCTCTGACCCCACCCAACGTTAATCCCACCCTCTGACCCCCCCACGTTAACCACTCCCTCTGACCTCCCACTTTAACCCCAACCCCTGACCTCCCACGTAAACCCCCCCCTCCTGACCTCCCACGTTAACCCCACCCTCTGACCTCCCACGTTAACCCCACCCTCTGACCTCCCACACTTAATCCCACCCTCTGTCCCCCCCCCACGATAACCCCACCGTCGGACGTCCCCCCCCCACCCCACGTTAACCCCACCCTCTGACCCCCCACGTTAATTCCACCCTCTGCCCCCCCACGTTAACCGCACCGCCCCCCCTCCCCCCCCCCCAACGTTAACCCCACCTTGCCCTCGGCCTGTCCAGCCCTCGCGGTGGACCTGAAATCCACTCTCTCCCTTGCAGGGGCCCCAGTGGACTGTAGTGTGGAAGCCTTGCAGCTCCAACTGTCTGAGGCGCTGGCTGAAATCGAGAACATCAAGGCCATAGCCACAGTGTCAGAGAGCACCAAGCAGGAGGCCATCGACCAGGTGAAGCAGCACTGCCAGGAGGAGGTGGCGTCGCTACAGACCATCATGAAGGTGAGCAGGTCACTAGGCACTTGGGTTTTGATATCAACGTCGTGTCAGCCTGTACAACACAAACGGAAACTCCTTGTCAGCCTGTACAACACAAACGGGAAACTCCCTGTCCGCCTGTACAACACAAACGGAAACTCCTTGTCAGCCTGTACAACACAAACGGGAAACTCCCTGTCCGCCTGTACAACACAAACGGAAACTCCTTGTCAGCCTGTACAACACAAACGGGAAACTCCTTGTCAGCCTGTACAACACAAACGGGAAACTCCCTGTCCGCCTGTACAACACAAACGGGAAACTCCCTGTCAGCCTGTACAACACAAACGGGAAACTCCTTGTCAGCCTGTACAACACAAACGGGAAACTCCCTGTCAGCCTGTACAACACAAATGGGAAACTCCTTGTCAGCCTGTACAACACAAACGGGAAACTCCCTGTCAGCCTGTACAACACAAATTGTAATCTCACTGTCTGCTTGTACATCACAAACTAACTTCATTGTCCGCTCTGTACAACGCAAACTGTAATCTCACTGTCTGCTTGTCTAACACAAACGGAACTCCCTGTCAGACTGTGCAACACAAGCTGTAATCCTCACTGTCTGCCTGTACAACACAAACTGTAACCTCGCTGTCTGCCTGTACAACACAGACAGTGAACTCACTGTCCGCCTGTACAACACAAATGAGGAAACCCCCTGTCAGCCTGTACAACGCAAATTATAACCTCGCTGTCCGCCTTTACAACACGAACGGGAACTCACTGTCAGCCTGTACAACACAAACTGTAACCTCACTGTCAGCTTGTACAACACAAACTGTAACCTCACTGTCAGCTTGTACAACACAAACTGTAATCTCACTGTCCACATGTACAATACAAACAGGAATCTCCCTGCCTGCCTGTGCAGTTTATCTGTAATCTGTAATTGTCCGCCTGTACAACACAAATGGGAAACTCCCCAGCAGTCTGTATAACACAAACGGGAAACTCCCTGTCTGCCTCTACAACTCAGCTGTAATCTAACTGTCCGCCTGTACAGCTCAAACTGTAATCTCACTGTCCGCCTGTACTACGCAAACAGGAAGCTCCACCTGCTTCTACAACTCAGCTGTAATCTAACTGTCCGCCTGTACAGCTCAAACTGTAATCTCACTGCCTGTACAGCTCCAGCTGTAATCTCCCTGTCCACTTGGACAACTCAACCTGTAATCTGCTTGTCTGCCTGTAAAACTCAAACTGAATCCCACCATGGCAGCCGGTAGAATTTAGATTCAATTAATCAAATCGGGAATTGAAAGCTAGTCTCAATAACGGTGACCATGAAGTCATCATCGATTGTTGTAAAAACCCATCTGATTCGCGAGCGAATGAGTTTTTAATGAAACGCCTTGCGCACCTGTACAAGTCAAACTGTAATCCCACCGTCTACCTGTATGACTCAAATGGGAAACTCCCTGATAACCTGAACAACTCAACCGATAAGTTCACTGTCTGCCTGCAAAACTCAAACTGCACTCTCCCTGTGCGTCTGTACAAGTCAAGCTGTTAATGCCCTGTCCGCCTGTACAACGGGAACTCCCTGTCAACCTGTACAACAGAAATTGTAATCTCACTGTCCACCTGTATGACACAAACTGTAACCTCACTGTCCGCCTGTACGACACAAACTGTAATCTCACTGTCCACCTGTAGGACACAAACTGTAACCTCACTGCCTGTACGACACAAACTGTAACCTCACTGTCCGCCTGTACAACACAAACTGTAATCTCACTGTCCGCCTGTACAATACAAACGGGAACACCCCGTCAGCCTGTACAACTCAAACTGTAAATTCCACCTGTACAATTTCAAAAAATTCTTTCATGGCCTGTGGGTGTCGCTGGCAAGGCCAGCGTTTGTTGCAGAGTCCTGACTGACAGACCGTTTCGGAGATGCATTTCAGAGTCATGCGCATTACCGTGGGCCTAGAGTCACGTGTAGGCCAGACCGGGTAATGACAGCAGATTTCCTTCCCTAAAGTGAACCCGCTGGGTATCGGCGACAATCTACGATATTTTCATGGTCACCCTCACTGAAAGGAGTTTTCAATTCCAGCTACGAGTGTGGTCTCACCAGACCAGAACTGTACACGGTGCTCCGAGTGTGGTCTCACCAGACCAGAACTGTTCACGGTGCTTCGAGTGTGGTCTAACCAGACCAGAACTGTACACAGTGCTCCGAGTGTGGTCTAACCAGACCAGAACTGTACACAGTGCTCCGAGTGTGGTCTAACCAGACCAGAACTGTACACGGTGCTCCGAGTGTGGTCTAACCAGACCAGAACTGTACACGGTGCTCCGAGTGTGGTCTAACCAGACCAGAACTGTACACGGTGCTCCGAGTGTGGTCTAACCAGACCAGAACTGTACACGGTGCTCCGAGTGTGGTCTAACCGGACCAGAACTGTACACGGTGCTCCGAGTGTGGTCTAACCGGACCAGAACTGTACACGGTGCTCCGAGTGTGGTCGAACTGGACCAGAACTGTACACGGTGCTCCGAGTGTGGTCTAAACAGACCAGAACTGTACACGGTGCTCCGAGTGTGGTCTAAACAGACCAGAACTGTACACGGTGCTCCGAGTGTGGTCTAAACAGACCAGAACTGTACACGGTGCTCCGAGTGTGGTCTAAACAGACCAGAACTGTACACGGTGCTCCGAGTGTGGTCGAACTGGACCAGAACTGTACACGGTGCTCCGAGTGTGGTCTAAACAGACCAGAACTGTACACGGTGCTCCGAGTGTGGTCTAAACAGACCAGAACTGTACACGGTGCTCCGAGTGTGGTCTAAACAGACCAGAACTGTACACGGTGCTCCGAGTGTGGTCTAACCAGACCAGAACTATACACGGTGCTCCGAGTGTGGTCTAAACAGACCAGAACTGTACACGGTGCTCCGAGTGTGGTCTAACCAGACCAGAACTGTACACGGTGCTCCGAGTGTGGTCTAAACAGACCAGAACTGTACACGGTGCTCCGAGTGTGGTCTAACCAGACCAGAACTGTACACGGTGCTCCGAGTGTGGTCTAAACAGACCAGAACTGTACACGGTGCTCCGAGTGTGGTCTAAACAGACCAGAACTGTACACGGTGCTCCGAGTGTGGTCTAAACAGACCAGAACTGTACACGGTGCTCCGAGTGTGGTCTAACCAGACCAGAACTGTACACGGTGCTCCGAGTGTGGTCTAACCGGACCAGAACTGTACACGGTGCTCTGAGTGTGGTCTAACCAGACCAGAACTATACACGGTGCTCCGAGTGTGGGTGCTCTGAGTGTGGTCTAACCGGACCAGAACTATACACGGTGCTCCGAGTGTGGTCTAAACCATACCCGGCCACCATCTCAATGCCCTCCCATTCTGCTATTACGTTACTTTAGTAACTTTCTCTCTGCTCCAGAGTCGATCAGTAACTATGAGGCGCAGCTGAGAAATGTCGAGAAGGAGCGTTCACAGTGGAGGCAGTTTCAGGATGCCAAGGAGAGAGAAATCGCCAAACTCCGGAGGCACCTTTCTGGAAGTCTCCCTCAAGACAACCTGGAGAATGAGATGAGGAAGGTAAAGGGAGCATTAGTCTCCATCTAACCCAGTGCTGTACCTGTCCTGGGAGTTTTTGATGGGGACAGTGTAGAGAGAGCTTTACTCTGTATCTAACCTCGTGCTGTACCTGTCCTGGGATTGTTTGATGGGGACGGTGTAGAGGGAGATTTACTCTGTATCTAACCCCGTGCTGTACCTGTCCTGGGATTGTTTGATGGGGACGGTGTAGAGGGAGCTTTACTCTGTATCTAACCCCGTGCTGTACCTGTCCTGGGAGTGTTTGATGGGGACAGTGTAGAGGGACATTTACTCTGTATCTAACCCCGTGCTGTACCTGTCCTGGGAGTGTTTGATGGGGACAGTGTAGAGGGACATTTACTCTGTATCTAACCCAGTGCTGTTACTGTCTTGGGAATGCTTGATGGGGATAGTGTAGAGGGAGATTTACTCTGTATCTAACCCCGTGCTGTACCTGTCCTGGGAGTGTTTGATGGGGACGGTGTAGAGGGAGATTTACTCTGTATCTAACCCCGTGCTGTACCTGTCCTGGGAGTGTTTGATGGGGACAGTGTAGAGGGAGCCTTACTCTGTATCTAACCCCGTGCTGTACCTGTCCTGGGAGTGTTTGATGGGGACGGTTTAGAGGGGGCTTTACTCTGTATTTAACCCCGTGCTGTACCTGTCCTGGGAGTGTTTGATGGGGACAGTGTAGAGGGAGATTTACTCTGTATTTAACCCCGTGCTGTACCTGTCCTGGCAGTGTTTGATGGGGACAGTGTAGAGGGAGATTTACTCTGTATCTAACCCCGTGCTGTACCTGTCCTGGGAGTGTTTGATGGGGACGGTGTAGAGGGAGCTTTACTCTGTACCTAACCCCGTGCTGTACCTGTCCTGGGAGTGTTTGATGGGGACGGTGTAGAGGGAGATTTACTCTGTATCTAACCCTGTGCTGTACCTGTCCTGGGAGTGTTTGATGGGGACAGTGTAGAGGGAGATTTACTCTGTATCTCACCCCGTGCTGTACCTGTCCTGGGAGTGTTTGATGGGGACAGTGTATAGTGAGCTTTACTCTATCTAACCTTGTGCTGTACCTGTCCTGGGAGTGTTTGATGGGGACGGTGTAGAGGGAGATTTACTCTGTATCTAACCCCGTGCTGTACCTGTCCTGGGAGTGTTTGATGGGGACGGTGTAGAGGGAGATTTACTCTGTATCTAACCCCGTGCTGTACCTGTCCTGGGAGTGTTTGATGGGGACAGTATAGAGGGAGATTTACTCTGTATCTAACCCCGTGCTGTACCTGTCCTGGGAGTGTTTGATGGGGACGGTGTAGAGGGAGATTTACTCTGTATCTAACCCCTTGCTGTACCTGTCCTGGGAGTGTTTGATGGGGACGGTGTAGAGGGAGATTTACTCTGTATCTAACCCCGTGCTGTACCTGTCCTGGGAGTGTTTGATGGGGACAGTGTAGAGGGAGCTTTACTAACTACCTTATCTCGTGGTGTATCTGTCCTCGTTGTGTTTGATGAGGACTGTTTAGAGGGTTATTTACTCTTTGTCTATGCCCGTGCTGTACCTGTCCTGGGAGTGTTTGATGGGGACAGTGTATAGGGAGCTTTATTCTGTATCTATCCCCGTGCTGTACCTGTCCTGGGAGCGTTTGATGGGGCGATGTAGACAGAGATTTACTCTGTGTCTAACCCCGTGCTGTACCTGTCCTGGGAGTGTTTGATGGGGACGGTGTAGAGGGAGCTTTACTCTGTATCTAACCCCGTGCTGTACCTGTCCTGGGAATGTTTGACGGGGACAGTGTAGAGGGAACTTTACTCTGTATCTAACCCCGTGCTGTACCTGTCCTGGGAGTGTTTGATGGGGACAGTGTAGAGGGAGATTTACTCTGTATCTAACCCCGTGCTGTACCTGTCCTGGGAGTGTTTGATGGGGACAGTGTAGAGGGAGATTTACTCTGTATCTAACCCCGTGCTGTACCTGTCCTGGGAATGTTTGATGGGGACAGTGTAGAGGGAGCTTTACTCTGTATCTAACCCCGTGCTGTCCCTGTCCTGGGAGTGTTTGATGGGGGACACTGTAGAGAGAGCTTTACTCTGTATCTAACCCCGTGCTTTACCTGCCCTGGGAGTGTTTGATGGGGACGGTGTAGAGGGAGATTTACTCTGTATCTAACCCCGTGCTGTACCTGTCCTGGGAGTGTTTGATGGGGGACGGTGCGGAGGGATCTTTACCCCGCGTGTTTTTCCCATGTTTGCAGGCACAGGAAGATGCCGAGAAGCTGCGATCGATTGTGATGCCCATGGAACAGGAGATCGCCTCGCTGAAGCAGAAGCTGGCAAAGGCTCAGGATCAGGTGGGCATTGCCAGGGTTCACGGCAGCTGCCCAGCTCGGTGCCAGCGGGCGTGTGAGGGTGGGGTGGGGGGGGTCAGCATTGGCTGGGATCCCCTGACGTCTCTCGCTGCCCTCACCTCAATCTCCCTTTGGAGGGTAGAGAGCGGGAGCGAAATCGCCTCCTGCTTGTCCAAGCTAAGTCACTGGTGACGAGGAATGCCGCAGGTCGGAGCTTCGGCCCATCGGAGGAGGAGAATCCGCTCAGCTCCTTGTCCACCTGACCCCTCCACCTGACATCACGGGGCACGTGGGTCTCGCTGGCCGGGCCCAGCATTTATTGCCCGTCCCTAACTGCCCCCTTTGGGAAGGTGGTGGGTGAGCCGCTGCAGTCCTCGTGTGGTGTAGGTACACCCCCGGCGCTGTTAGGGAGGGAGTTCCTGGATTTTGTCCCCGTGTGTTGTAGGTACACCCACGGCGCTGTTAGGGAGGGAGTTCCAGGATTTTGTCCCCGTGTGGTGTAGGTACACACACAGCGCTGTTAGGGAGTGAGTTCCAGGATTTTGTCCGTGTGGTGTAGGTACACCCACAGTGCTGTTAGGGAGGGAGCCCCAGGATTTTGTCCGTGTGGTGCAGGTACACCCACGGCGCTGTTAGGGAGGGAGTTCCAGGATTTTGTCCGTGTGGTGTAGGTACACCCATGGTGCTGTTAGGGAGGGAGTTCCAGGATTTTGTCCCGTGTGGTGTAGGTACACCCACGGCGCTGTTAGGGAGGGAGTTCCAGGATTTTGTCCGTGTGGTGTAGGTACACCCACGGCGCTGTTAGGGAGGGAGTTCCAGGATTTTGTCCCCGTGTGGTGTAGGTACACCCACGGCGCTGTTAGGGAGGGAGTTCGAGGATTTTGTCCGTGTGGTGTAGGTACACCCATGGCGCTGTTAGGGAGGGAGTTCCAGGATTTGGACCCAGCGACAGTAAGGGAACAGCCGATATATTTCCAAGTCGGGATGGTGAGGGGTTTGGAGGGGAACTTGCAGGTGGTGGTGTTCCCCATGTGTCTGCTGCTAGTCCTTCTAGACTGTAGAGGTCGTGGGTTTGGGCGGCGCTGTCGAAGGAGCCTTGGCGAGTTGCTGCAGTGCATCTTGTAGATGGTACACACACTGCTGCCCCTGTGCGTCGGTGGTGGAGGGAGTGAATGTTTGTGGATGGGGTGCCGATCGAGCGGGGGGCTGCTTTGTCCGGGATGGTGTCGAGCTTCTTGAGTTTTGTGGGAGCCGCACTCATCCAGGCAAGTGGGGAGTATCCCATCACACTCCTGACTGGTGCCTTGTAGATGGTGGACAGGCTTTGGGGGAGTCAGGAGGTGAGTTACTCTCCGCAGGATTCCCAGCCTCTGACCTGCTCTTGTAGCCACAGTATTTATATGGCTGGTCCCAGTTCAGTTTCTGGTCAATGGTAAGCCCCCAGGATGTTGATAGTGGGGGATTCAGTGATGGTAATGCCATTGAATGTCAAGGGGGCGATGGTTGAATTCTCTCTTGTTGGAGATGGTCATTGCCTGGCACTTGTGTGGTGTGAATGTTACTCACCACTTGTCAGCCCCAAGCCTGGATAGTGTCCAGGTCTTGCTGCATTTGGCCATGGGGCTGCTTCAGTATTGGGGAATGCTTGACTGGTTCCTGGGATGAGAGTGATTGTCCCAGGAGGAGAGATTGAGTAGAATGGATCTATATTCCCTAGAGTGTCACTGAAACGTAGAATATTCTGAAGGGATTTGACAGGGTCGATGCTGAGAGGCTGTTTCCCCCCCCCACTCTCTCCCTCCTCCCCGGGCTGGAGAGTCTAGAACACGGGGGGTCCCAGTCTCAGGAGAAGGGGTCGGCCATTCTGGGCTGAGATGAAGGAGAAATGTCTTCACTCGGGAGGGTTGTGAATCTTTGGAATTCTCCACCCCAGAGAGCGGTGGGGGCTCCGTCATCGAGTAGGTTCAAGACCGGGAGATCGAGAGGTTTTTGGACACTGAGAGGAATCAAGGGGATGTGGGGAGAGTGCGGGAAGGTGGAGTCGAGGGAGAAGATCAGCCACAGGCTGGATTAAGGTGGAGTTGAGGTGGATGATCAGCCACAGGCTGGATTAAGGTGGAGTTGAGGGGGATGATCAGCCACAGGCTGGATTAAGGTGGAGTTGAGGTGGATGATCAGCCACAGGCTGGATTAAGGTGCAGTTGAGGGAGAAGATCAGCCACAGGCTGGATTAAGGTGGAGTTGAGGTGGATGATCAGCCACAGGCTGGATTAAGGTGGAGTTGAGGTGGATGATCAGCCACAGGCTGGATTAAGGTGGAGTTGAGGTGGATGATCAGCCACAGGCTGGATTAAGGTGGAGTTGAGGTGGATGATCAGCCACAGGCTGGATTAAGGTGCAGTTGAGGGAGAAGATCAGCCACAGGCTGGATTAAGGTGGAGTTGAGGTGGATGATCAGCCACAGGCTGGATTAAGGTGGAGTTGAGGGGGATGATCAGCCACAGGCTGGATTAAGGTGGAGTTGAGGTGGATGATCAGCCACAGGCTGGATTAAGGTGCAGTTGAGGGAGAAGATCAGCCACAGGCTGGATTAAGGTGGAGTTGAGGGAGAAGATCAGCCACAGGCTGGATTAAGGTGGGGTTGAGGTGGATGATCAGCCACAGGCTGGATTAAGGTGGAGTTGAGGTGGATGATCAGCCACAGGCTGGATTAAGGTGGAGTTGAGGTGGATGATCAGCCACAGGCTGGATTAAGGTGGAGTTGAGGTGGATGATCAGCCACAGGCTAGATTAAGGTGGAGTTGAGTTGGATGATCAGCCACAGGCTGGATTAAGGTGGAGTTGAGGGAGAAGATCAGCCACAGGCTGGATTAAGGTGGAGTTGAGGCGGATGATCAGCCACAGGCTGGATTAAGGTGGAGTTGAGGTGGAAGATCAGCCACAGGCTGGATTAAGGTGGAGTTGAGGTGGATGATCAGCCACAGGCTGGATTAAGGTGGAGTTGAGGTGGATGATCAGCCACAGGCTGGATTAAGGTGGAGTTGAGGGAGAAGATCAGCCACAGGCTGGATTAAGGTGGAGTTGAGGGAGAAGATCAGCCACAGGCTGGATTAAGGTGGAGTTGAGGTGGATGATCAGCCACAGGCTGGATTAAGGTGGATTTGAGGGAGAAGATCAGCCACAGGCTGGATTAAGGTGGAGTTGAGGTGGATGATCAGCCACAGGCTGGATTAAGGTGGAGTTGAGGGAGAAGATCAGCCACAGGCTGGATTAAGGTGGAGTTGAGGGAGAAGATCAGCCACAGGCTGGATTAAGGTGGAGTTGAGGTGGATGATCAGCCACAGGCTGGATTAAGGTGGAGTTGAGGTGGATGATCAGCCACAGGCTGGATTAAGGTGGAGTTGAGGTGGATGATCAGCCACAGGCTGGATTAAGGTGGGGTTGAGGTGGATGATCAGCCACAGGCTGGATTAAGGTGGAGTTGAGGGAGAAGATCAGCCACAGGCTGGATTAAGGTGGAGTTGAGGTGGATGATCAGCCACAGGCTGGATTAAGGTGGAGTTGAGGTGGATGATCAGCCACAGGCTGGATTAAGGTGGAGTTGAGGTGGATGATCAGCCACAGGCTGGATTAAGGTGGAGTTGAGGTGGATGATCAGCCACAGGCTGGATTAAGGTTGGAGCAGGCTCCAGATGAGAGTAACATTGACCCCCCCGGTATCGGAGAGGGTGAAAGGTCAGGAGGATACGTTGGGGCTCTGTTTAATATTTGTGTGTTTTACCCTCCCTGCCAACCCCTCCCCACTTACCCCTCCTCACCCCCCCCCTTTCCCACCACACGCAGCTCTCCGCTGATTCTCCGCAAGCTCCCCTCACACATCGGTGCGAGACAGAAACCCCGTGGAGGGAAGAGCCCTTGGTCCCTCGCAGGGGATCCCCCAGGGAGTGGGGCTCCGAGGAGAGCGACAGCGCTTCCGAGACCCCAGCCGGAGCGGACACCTTCGCCGCCAACTGCGCCGGCTGGACCACAGCGTCGGGGCCTGCCCCCTCCCCCTTGGCTCGGCCACTCCCCCCCGGCAAGGAAGACACGGCCTCACTGCTCTCCACTGGCACCCTGGTGCCCGAGTCCATCTACCTACCCCCCGCCCGGGTGTCACCTACTCCACGATGAGGAATGGAACGAGCTGCATCAGGAGGTAGAGGGGGCTTCAGGATTCTCCGTCTCTCCGACCGTCTCTCTCTCTCTCTCTGTATCGCTCTCCACCTCTCTCTCTCTCTCTGTATCGCTCTCCACCTCTCTCTCTCTCTCTGTATCACTCTCCACCTCTCTCTCTCTCTCTCTGTATCGCTCTCCACCTCTCTCTCTCTCTCTCTCTCTCTCTCTCTCTGTATCACTCTCCACCTCTCTCTCTCTCTCTCTGTATCACTCTCCACCTCTCTCTCTCTCTCTGTATCACTCTCCATCTCTCTCTCTCTCTCTCTGTATCACTCTCCATCTCTCTCTCTCTCTCTCTGTATCGCTCTCCACCTCTCTCTCTCTCTGTATCACTCTCCACCTCTCTCTCTCTCTGTATCACTCTCCATCTCTCTCTCTCTCTCTCTCTCTCTGTATCGCTCTCCACCTCTCTCTCTCTCTGTATCACTCTCCACCTCTCTCTCTCTCTGTATCACTCTCCACCTCTCTCTCTCTCTCTCTCTCTGTATCACTCTCCACCTCTCTCTCTCTCCCTCTGCATTGCTCCCTGATCTCTCTCTCTCTGTATCACTCTCCACCTCTCTCTCTCTCTGTATCACTCTCCACCTCTCTCTCTCTCTCTGTATCACTCTCCATCTCTCTCTCTCTCTCTCTCTGTATCACTCTCCACCTCTCTCTCTCTCTCTGTATCACTCTCCACCTCTCTCTCTCTCTCTCTGTATCACTCTCCACCTCTCTCTCTCTCTCTGTATCACTCTCCACCTCTCTCTCTCTCTCTGTATCACTCTCCACCTCTCTCTCTCTCTCTGTATCACTCTCCACCTCTCTCTGTCTCTCTGTATCACTCTCCACCTCTCTCTCTCTCTCTCTGTATCACTCTCCATCTCTCTCTCTCTCTCTCTGTATCGCTCTCCACCTCTCTCTCTCTCTCTGTATCGCTCTCCACCTCTCTCTCTCTCTCTGTATCACTCTCCACCTCTCTCTCTCTCTCTGTATCGCTCTCTACCTCTCTCTCTCTCTCTGTATCACTCTCCACCTCTCTCTCTCTCTCTGTATCACACCACCTCTCTCTCTCTCTCTGTATCACTCTCCACCTCTCTCTCTCTGTATCACTCTCCACCTCTCTCTCTCTCTCTGTATCACTCCACCTCTCTCTCTCTCTCTGTATCACTCTCCACCTCTCTCTCTCTCCCTCTGCATTGCTCCTGATCTCTCTCTCTCTGTATCACTCTCCACCTCTCTCTCTCTCTCTGTATCACTCTCCACCTCTCTCTCTCTGTCTCTGTATCACCTCTCCACCTCTCTCTCTCTCTCTCTGTATCGCTCTCCACCTCTCTCTCTCTCTCTGTATCACTCTCCACCTCTCTCTCTCTCTCTCTCTGTATCACTCCACCTCTCTCTCTCTCTGTATCACTCTCCACCTCTCTCTCTCTCTCTGTATCGCTCTCCACCTCTCTCTCTCTCTCTGTATCGCTCTCCACCTCTCTCTCTCTGTATCACTCTCCACCTCTCTCTCTCTCTCTCTCTCTGTATCACTCTCCACCTCTCTCTCTCTCTCTCTGTATCACTCTCCACCTCTCTCTCTCTCTCTGTATCACTCTCCACCTCCCTCTCTCTCTCTGTATCACTCTCCACCTCTCTCTCTCTCTCTGTATCACTCTCCACCTCTCTCTCTCTCTCTCTCTCTGTATCACTCTCCACCTCTCTCTCTCTCTCTCTCTGTATCACTCTCCACCTCTCTCTCTCTCTCTGTATCACTCTCTCCACCTCTCTCTCTCTCTCTCTCTCTGTATCACTCTCCACCTCTCTCTCTCTCTCTCTCTCTGTATCACTCTCCACCTCTCTCTCTCTCTGTCTCTCTGTATCACTCTCCACCTCTCTCTCTCTCTCTCTGTATCACTCTCCATCTCTCTCTCTCTCTCTCTCTGTATCGCTCTCCACCTCTCTCTCTCTCTCTGTATCGCTCTCCACCTCTCTCTCTCTCTCTGTATCACTCTCCACCTCTCTCTCTCTCTGTATCACTCCACCTCTCTCTCTCTCTCTGTATCACTCTCCACCTCTCTCTCTCTGTATCACTCCACCTCTCTCTCTCTCTCTGTATCACTCCACCTCTCTCTCTCTCTCTCTGTATCACTCTCCACCTCTCTCTCTCTCTCTGTATCACTCTCCACCTCTCTCTCTGTATCACTCTCCACCTCTCTCTCTCTCTCTGTATCACTCTCCACCTCTCTCTCTCTCTGTATCGCTCTCCACCTCTCTCTCTCTCTCTCTCTCTGTATCACTCTCCACCTCTCTCTCTCTCTCTCTGTATCGCTCTCCACCTCTCTCTCTCTCTCTCTGTATCACTCTCCACCTCTCTCTCTCTCTCTGTATCACTCCACCTCTCTCTCTCTCTCTGTATCACTCTCCACCTCTCTCTCTCTCTATCACTCTCCACCTCTCTCTCTCTCTCTGTATCACTCTCCACCTCTCTCTCTCTCTCTCTGTATCGCTCTCCACCTCTCTCTCTCTCTGTATCACTCTCCACCTCTCTCTCTCTCTCTCTCTCTCTCTGTATCACTCTCCACCTCTCTCTTCTCTCTCTCTCTGTATCACTCTCCACCTCTCTCTCTCTCTCTGTATCACTCTCCACCTCTCTCTCTCTCTGTATCACTCTCCACCTCTCTCTCTCTCTCTGTATCACTCTCCACCTCTCTCTCTCTCTCTCTCTCTCTGTATCACTCTCCACCTCTCTCTCTCTCTCTCTCTGTATCACCTCCTCTCTCACTTTCTCTCTGTTTCACCTCCACCTCTCTCTCTCTCTCACTCCTCTCTGTATCACTCTCCACCTCTCCTCTCTCTCTCTCTCTCTGTATCACTCTCCACCCTTCTCTCTCTCTCTCTCTGTATCACTCTCCACCTCTCTCTCTCTCTCTGTATCACTCTCACCTCTCTCCTCTCTCTCTCTCTCTGTATCACTCTCCACCTCTCTCTCTCTCTCTCTCTCTGTATCACTCTCCACCTCTCTCTCTCTCTCTCTGTATCGCTCTCCACCTCTCTCTCTCTCTCTGTATCACTCTCCACCTCTCTCTCTCTCTCTGTATCACTCTCCACCTCTCTCTCTCTGTATCACTCTCCATCTCTCTCTCTCTCTCTCTCTCTCTCTGTATCACTCTCCACCTCTCTCTCTCTCTCTCTGTATCACTCTCCACCTCTCTCTCTCTCTCTGTATCACTCTCCACCTCTCTCTCTCTCTCTGTATCACTCTCCACCTCTCTCTCTCTCTCTCTGTATCACACTCCACCTTCTCTCTCTCTCTCTGTATCACTCTCCACCTCTCTCTCTCTCTCTGTATCACTCTCCACCTCTCTCTCTCTCTCTCTGTATCACTCTCCACCTCTCTCTCTCTCTCTCTCTGTATCACTCTCCACCTCTCTCTCTCTCTCTCTCTCTCTCTGTATCACTCTCCACCTCTCTCTCTCTCTCTCTCTCTGTATCACTCTCCACCTCTCTCTCTCTCTCTGTATCACTCTCCACCTCTCTCTCTCTCTGTATCACTCTCCATCTCTCTCTGTCTCTCTGTATCACTCTCCACCTCTCTCTCTCTCTCTGTATCACTCTCCATCTCTCTCTCTCTCTCTCTGTATCACTCTCCACCTCTCTCTCTCTCTCTCTGTATCACTCTCCACCTCTCTCTCTCTCTCTCTGTATCACTCTCCATCTCTCTCTCTCTCTCTGTATCACTCTCCACCTCTCTCTCTCTCTCTCTCTCTCTGTATCACTCTCCACCTCTCTCTCTCTCTCTGTATCACTCTCCACCTCTCTCTCTCTCTCTGTATCACTCTCCACCTCTCTCTCTCTCTCTCTCTCTGTATCACTCTCCATCTCTCTCTCTCTCTCTCTCTCTCTGTATCGCTCTCCACCTCTCTCTCTCTCTGTATCACTCTCCACCTCTCTCTCTCTCTGCATCACTCTCCATCTCTCTCTCTCTCTCTGTATCACTCTCCACCTCTCTCTCTCTCTGTATCACTCTCCACCTCTCTCTCTCTCTCTGTATCACTCTCCACCTCTCTCTGTCTCTCTGTATCACTCTCCATCTCTCTCTCTCTCTCTGTATCACTCTCCATCTCTCTCTCTGTCTCTGTATCACTCTCCACCTCTCTCTGTCTCTCTGTATCACTCTCCACCTCTCTCTCTCTCTCTGTATCACTCTCCACCTCTCTCTCTCTCTCTCTCTCTGTATCACTCTCCATCTCTCTCTCTGTCTCTGTATCACTCTCCACCTCTCTCTGTCTCTCTGTATCACTCTCCACCTCTCTCTCTCTCTCTGTATCACTCTCCACCTCTCTCTCTCTCTCTCTCTCTGTATCACTCTCCACCTCTCTCTCTCTCTGTATCGCTCTCCACCTCTCTCTCTCTCTCTGTATCACTCTCCATCTCTCTCTCTCTCTCTGTATCACTCTCCACCTCTCTCTCTCTCTCTGTATCGCTCTCCACCTCTCTCTCTCTCTCTGTATCGCTCTCCACCTCTCTCTCTCTCTCTCTGTATCGCTCTCCATCTCTCTCTCTCTCTCTCTGTATCGCTCTCCACCTCTCTCTCTCTCTCTCTCTGTATCACTCTCCACCTCTCTCTCTCTCTCTGTATCACTCTCCACCTCTCTCTCTCCCTCTGCATTGCTCCCTGATCTCTCTCTCTCTCTCTCTGTATCACTCTCCATCTCTCTCTCTCTCTCTCTGTATCACTCTCCACCTCTCTCTCTCTCTGTATCACTCTCCATCTCTCTCTCTCTCTCTCTGTATCACTCTCCACCTCTCTCTCTCTCTCTGTATCACTCTCCACCTCTCTCTCTCTCTCTGTATCACTCTCCACCTCTCTCTCTCTCTCTCTCTCTCTCTCTGTATCACTCTCCATCTCTCTCTCTCTCTCTGTATCACTCTCCACCTCTCTCTCTCTCTCTGTATCACTCTCCACCTCTCTCTCTCTCTCTCTCTCTCTCTCTCTCTGTATCACTCTCCATCTCTCTCTCTCTCCCTCTGCATTGCTCTCTGAATTCTCTCTCTCTCTCTCTCTATATCACTCTCCACCTCTCCTTCTCTCTCCCTCTGTATTGCTCCCCTACTCTCTCCCTCTCCCCCCACCGGTATCGCCCTCCATCTCTCTGATCAGCTCTCTCTCTGTTTCTCTTTGTATCACACTCTCTCTCTCCCTGCTCCTCTCTTTGCTTTCTCTCTTTGTCACTCTCTCCCTCTGTCTCCATCTCTCTCTCTCTCATACGTCTCTCTACTTCTGTCCCTGCTCTTTCCTTTTATTACTTTCTCCCTCTGTCTCTATCTCTCTCACACACTTTCCCTCTCATGCACACTTTCTCTCCATGCTCGTCTCTCTGCTTTCTCTTTTTGTCACTCTCTGTCTCTTTCTCTCTCTTTGTCTCTCTCGCTCTCTCTCACACTCTCCAGCTCTCTGTGTCTCTGCCCTTTATCTCTCTCTCTCTCTCCCTCTGCTTATTTCTCTGCTTTTCCTCTTTGTCTGTCTCTGTCTCTCTCTTGCTCTCTTTTACACTCTCCCTCTCTCCTGTCTCTGTCTCTTCTCACACTCTCCCTCTCTCCTGTCTCTGTCTCTCCCTCACACTCTCCCTCTATCCTGTCTCTGTCTCTCTCTCTCTCTCACACTCTCCCTCTCTCCTGTCTCTGTCTCTCGCTCACACTCTCCCTCTATCCCGTCTCTGTCTCTCTCTCTCTCTCACACTCTCCCTCTCTCCTGTCTCTGTCTCTCTCACATTCTCCCTCTCTCCTGTCTCTGTCTCTCTCTCACACTCTCGCTCTCTCCTGTTTCTGTTTCTCTCTCACACTCTCCCTCTCTCCTGTCTCTGTCTCTCTCTGTCTCTCACTCTCTCCTGTCTCTCCCTCTCTCACACTCTCCCTCTCTCCTGTCTCTGTCTCTCTCACACTCTCCCTCTCTCCTGTCTCTGTCTCTCTCTCACACTCTCGCTCTCTCCTGTTTCTGTTTCTCTCTCACACTCTCCCTCTCTCCTGTCTCTGTCTCTCTCTGTCTCTCCCTCTCTCCTGTCTCTCTCTCTCTCACACTCTCGCTCTCTCCTGTCTCTGTCTCTCTCACACTCTCACTCTCTTCTGTCTCTCTCTCTCTCACACTCTCCCTCTCTCCTGTCTCTCTCTCTCTCACACTCTCCCTCTCTCCTGTCTCTCTCTTTCTCTCACACTCTCCCTCTCTCCTGTCTCTTCTCTCTCTCTCACACTCTCCCTCTCTCCTGTCTCTCTCTCTCTCTTTCTCACACTCTCCCTCTCTCCTGTCTCTGTCTCTCTCTCACACTCTCGCTCTCTCCGGTCTCTGTCTCTCTCTCACACTCTCCCTTACTCCTGTCTCTCTCTCACACACTCTCCCCTCTCCCCTGTCTCTGTCTCTCACACACTCTCCCTCTCTCTCCTGTCTCTGTCTCTCTCTCACTCTCGCTCTCTCTCCTGTCTCTGCCTCTCTCTCACGCTCTCCCTCTCTCCTGTCTCTGTCTCTCTCACACTCTCCCTTACTCCTGTCTCTGTCTCTCTCACACCTTCTCCTGTCTCTGTCTCTCTCACACACTCTCCCTCTCTCCTGTCTCTGTCTCTCTCACACACTCTCCCTCTCTCTCCTGTCTCTGTCTCTCTCTCACACTCTCGCTCTCTCTGGTCTCTGTCTCTCTCTCACACTCTCCCTTACTCCTGTCTCTCTCTCTCTCACACTCTCCCTCTCTCCTGTCTCTCTCTCTCTCTCACACAGTCTACCTCTCCCCTGTCTCTGTCTCTCTCTCACACTCTCGCTCTCTCCAGTCTCTGTCTCTCTCTCACACTCTCCCTTACTCCTGTCTCTCTTTTCTCTCACACACTCTCCCTCTCCCCTGTCTCTGTCTCTCTCTCACACTCTCGCTCTCTCCGGTCTCTGTCTCTCTCACACTCTCCCTCTCTCCTGTCTCTGTCTCTCTCAAACTCTCCCTCTCTCCTGTCTCTGTCTCTCTCTCACACTCTCGCTCTCGCTCTCTCCTGTTTCTGTTTCTCTCTCACACTCTCCCTCTCTCCTGTCTCTGTCTCTCTCTCAAACTCTCGCTCTCTCCTGTCTCTGTCTCTCTCACACTCTCTCTCTCTCCTGTCTCTGTCTCTCTCTCACACTCTCACTCTCTCCTGTCTCTGTCTCTCTCACACTCTCTCCTGTCTCTGTCTCTCTCTCACACTCTCGCTCTCTCTCCTGTCTCTGTCTCTCTCATGCTCTCCCTCTCTCCTGTCTCTGTCTCTCTCACACTCTCCCTTACTCCTGTCTCTGTCTCTCTCACACTCTCCCTTACTCCTGTCTCTGTCTCTCTCTCACACTCTCACTCTTTCCTGTCTCTGTCTCTCTCACACTCTCTCCTGTCTCTGTCTCTCTCTCACACTCTCGCTCTCTCCTGTCTCTGTCTCTCTCACACTCTCCCTCTCTCCTGTCACTGTCTCTCTCTCACACTCTCCCTCTCTCCTGTCTCTGTCTCTCTCTCACACTCTCCCTCTTTCCCGTCTGTCTCTCTCTCTCTCACACTCTCCCTCTCTCCTGTCTCTGTCTCTCTCACACTCTCCCTCTCTCCTGTCTCTGACTCTCTCACACTCTCTCCCTCTCTCCTGTCCCTGCCTCTCTCCTGTCTCTCTCTCACACGGTCCCTTATTCCTGTCTCTATCTCTCTCTCTCTCTCTCACACACTCTTCCTCTCTCCTGTCTCTCTCACACACACTCTCCCTCTCCCCTGTCCCTGCCTCTCTCTCACACTCTCCCTTACTCCTGTCTCTATCTCTCTCTCTCTCACACTCTCCCTTACTCCTGTCTCTCTCTCTCACACACACTCACCCTCTCCCCTGTCCCTGCCTCTCTCTCACACTCTCCCTTACTCCTGTCTCTATCTCTCTCTCTCTCACACTCTCCCTTACTCCTGTCTCTCTCTCTCTCACACACACTCACCCTCTCCCCTGTCCCTGCCTCTCTCTCACACTCTCCCTTACCCCTGTCTCTACAGGTCAAACAGCACCAGGTGTCCCTGCACCAGACGCGGGAGCAGCTGGAGAGAGAGACTGCAGTTCGCAAAAACCTGGAGGAAGCACTGAGACAGAGCAGCGTGGAGTGTGGCCAAGAGGTGATAAAGACTGGATGCTGAACCCAGCGAGATATCTGTACACTGACTGGTGTCTCTCAGTCCCCTCTCTCTCTCAGTGAGATATCTGTACACTGACTGGTGTCTTTCAGTCCCCTCTCTCTCAGTGAAATATCTGTACACTGACTGGTGTCTCTCAGTCCCCTCTCTCTCTCTCAGGGAGATATCTGTACACTGACTGGTGTCTCTCAGTCCCCCCTCTCTCTCTCAGGGAGATATCTGTACACTGACTGGTGTCTCTCAGTCCCCTCTCTCTCTCTCAGGGAGATATCTGTACACTGACTGGTGTCTCTCAGTCCCCTCTCTCTCTCTCAGAGAGATATCTGTACACTGACTGGTGTCTCTCAGTCCCTCTCTCTCAGAGAGATATCTGTACACTGACTGGTGTCTCTCAGTCCCTCTCTCTCTCAGGGAGATATCTGTACACTGACTGGTGTCTCTCAGTCCCCTCTCTCTCTCAGGGAGATATCTGTACACTGACTGGTGTCTCTCAGTCCCCTCTCTCTCAGGGAGATATCTGTACACTGACTGGTGTCTCTCAGTCCCCTCTCTCTCTCTCTCAGGGAGATATCTGTACACTGACTGGTGTCTCTCAGTCCCCTCTCTCTCTCAGGGAGATATCTGTACACTGACTGGTGTCTCTCAGTCCCTCTCTCTCAGGGAGATATCTGTACCCTGACTGGTGTCTCTCAGTCCCCTCTCTCTCTCAGTGAGATATCTGCACACTGACTGGTGTCTCTCAGTTCCTCTCTCTCTCAGGGAGATGATAAACTGTTATATGCATCACGTTATATTAGATGATTGTGGTGTGGGAGTACCATATTTTGGATTTTATAAATGATATTTGCTGTTCCAAAACACAGGTAGCACTTCTGAAAGATAAAGTGGACTCTTCCATGTTGGAGATTCAGAGGCTTAAAGAGATGTTTACACTGGTTCAGGACCGAACAGAGAAACAGATGGTGAATTGACACGTCTTCCCTATTTACTGTTCAATTGTCCCCGGAACTAATCCCATTCACCTGCTCTCTTTCCCCATAGCCCTGTATCAATCCCCAAACTAATCCCACTGCCCCGCTCTCTCTCCATAGCCCTGTATCAATCCCCAAACTAATCCCACTGCCCCGCTCTCTCTCCATAGCCCTGTATCAACCCCCAAACTAATCCCACTGTCCCACTCTCACCCCATAGCCCTGTATCAATCCCACACTAATCCCACTGCCCCGCTCTCTCCCCATAGCCCTGTATCAACCCCCAAACTAATCCCACTGTCCCACTCTCACCCCATAGCCCTGTATCAACCCCCAAACTAATCCCACTGTCCCACTCTCACCCCATAGCCCTGTATCAATCCCCAAACTAATCACATTGCCCCGCTCTCTCCCCATAGCCCTGTATCAATCCCCAAACTAATCCCACTGCCCCGCTCTCTCCCCCATAGCCCTGTATCAATCCCCAAACTAATCCCACTGCCC
>NW_024470775.1:0-67500 GCF_017639515.1 Carcharodon carcharias
ACCTCAAATGATGAGTTATTGGCCATATGAT
The DNA here is from genome assembly GCF_017639515.1 of Carcharodon carcharias. Classification (NCBI taxonomy): domain Eukaryota; kingdom Metazoa; phylum Chordata; class Chondrichthyes; order Lamniformes; family Lamnidae; genus Carcharodon; species Carcharodon carcharias. The sequence continues at coordinate 32 of NW_024470775.1, forward strand.
AAATTGGGTTGCAAAAGCGTGGTCGAGGAGGCACCGTCCTAATCGAATCGATGGTATCACACTGAATAGGAGCAATGTACCTCATCGGGAGAGATCAAGTCGGTTGGTGGAAATCAAAGTGTCTGGTGAGTGGATGCTGACGATGTTCCACTGTAGACAAAGCTGCACCTTGACACAAAACCGCAGTTTAGCGTGACACACAGTTTTTGCTAACTGTGATGAAGCCACCTGCTTCATAAAAACATCACCTAAGAGAGAGACAGTTCTGCAATAATCGATTACGTTGCACTGGGAGCAAGAGATTTCTTGGTCAGGGCATCCTCCTGAATTGGGGGACATGGGCTTGGGAGTTAATTCTTTATTCTTTCGGGGAACCGGAAAATGGGGCGAGGCCAAGAAGCACCAGCTATAGATGGAGAGAGGGGCAACAGGGTGATTTGGTGCCTTCACTCCCCTCCCCACTTCCCCTGAGGCAGACCCTCCTGAAAAGCTAGACCCCCGTCCAAAAGGGCGCTTTATTAAAAAAATCGCCCAGTTAGCAGCTCCCTCAAACGTTGATTAAAAGCTACCCATATTGTTTTACGATTGAACCCAGTGATGATTGACACTCAGCAATGGACAGCCTGTCCATTCAAAGCATAACCAGATAGGGTGTCTGTCCATTTCTGTCCCCGGAATATGTCTGAATAGTTTTCACTTAAATAGAGCTAATGTATACACCACAGCACCACCTGTGGTAGTGACTTCCAAATTCTCACCTCTCCCCAGGGTAATAAGAATTGCTGAATTCCCTGTGAGTTTTCTTGGCGATTGTCTTTTATTTATGACCTCCCGATATAAGCATCGTCGCTAGAGCAAACATCCGCTCTGCATCCAACTTATTAAAATCTTTCACAATTTTAAATATATAGATATGAGGACCCCATTCGGTTCATTCAGTCTTTCTTGCCTCGCTCCTTCCATCTCTATTTCTTTCACACAGTTTCCAACACGGAACGTAGGTCACTTCACTGAACACACCTCTTGTGTCCCTGCATGCGTACATGATGGTGTGCATGGGTGCAAGCGAGAGTGTTAGTGGCTTTCACCAGTGACTAATGAATAACATTTGGTCAGAGTGTTTTGTTCATGACGATGTTCACCACGTGAACATGTTCATCTTAAGCAGGACTCCAGTTTAAGACTCGTTTTGCCTGAGGCGACATCTTGGTCAGGCAGTTCGAGAAAGTACCTCCTATGGACATCAACTAAAAATAGTGAGTGCAGTGCTCCTTGAGCATACTGGACACCTCCTAGATTTCACCGCGGGGAAGGGAGCTCTTGGTTATTGGCATCTTGCAAGGTGTCCCCCTTGGAGGTCGAATGGGGGGTAGGAAGCAGGATCTGTTTTAGGGAGAAAGCGTCAGGAGGTTGACGTGTCATCATTCACCCTTGCAGCAGTGAGAACCCTTCTTTCCCTGTTATATTTCCAGGCGAGTCCCCTCTGAGCTGTTTCCAACAGACTGCACTCCGTCAAACCTGAGCAGGAGAGTCACCGGGCAGGCTCATGCTGTTTTCCAGTCTGTCCACTACCACACAGAGATCGTGCAAGGTGCCCCAGATAATGTGAGAAGAATATTGTGCTTAATCGGGAATTGGGTGCAACTGAGTGCAACTGTCTCCGTGTTAACCGTAAACGGCAAGTTTTACATGAATTTCATTGCCAGCCCGGAACAGAAATAGGAAAATACTTTCAGGGCCAGTTTCAAACCTCACACTGAAGCGCACCCCTTCAGTGTTTATTCCAGTCTAAACGAGCGGTTTTGTTGTGTGTGGACGCGCGGCAATGGACAGCCTGGTTACTCACCAAACTGACCAGCAATGGGCTGTTGGATCCTACCCCTGTGATGATTCATCATTTTCCCATCCACACGCCTTCGTGCAAGCGACCAGGCTGGATTGCAAATAGCCGCCCGTCAGCCCTGTACCCAGGCAAATACCACGGACTCATAAGCTCCGAAAACCACCACGTATGTTTTCCAAGTCAGTTGAAGTGCATTTAGCACAGAGCACCCTAACTGCATAGCGCACACACGACCCAGCCATTTATCACACACTCTCATACCTGAGCGCAGTTTAGACTCCAGCAATGCCCACCTTTGGAATACAATTAAAGACCACACAAAAATGAGAGACATTAAGGACCAGGAAGCCATTCGGACCATCGAGTTCTCACAGCTGCCAGGCGGCTGTGGGATCAATGGGAAAAGCGGACATGGGAAGAAGGGGTGGATAGTGGGGAGCAGGGGAGATAACAAGTTGGGGTTGTGGTTGTGAGTGGGGAGTTCGAGTGGCCGGAGGAACCGGAGTGGAAGGAAAATTGGGCTGTGAGTTGTGGGGGAGGGGGAAGACAAAGTCTCCGATGTAGCTGCAGCTGCTGGATGTTCCCCCTCAGTAATCAGTCACTCCAGGGACAAGGAAAGGTGTCTCTGGACTCACTGATTAACTCACTGATCCTAAAACAAAGGGCTCAGTTCACGGCTTTCAACAGTGTCCCGGGGATAGCAGTCCGGGAATATTGTATGCCACCGTAGGCGTGCCCTTAGGAAGGACATACGCTTACCATACGTTTAGGAAGGACATCTGCCATCTTAACCCGGTCTAACCTGCATTTGACTGCGGACCCACCGCGTTCTTAAGTCTGAAATGACGCTCAGAAATCGCTTTCAAACCATTCAGACGTTGTCACAGTGAAGACCAAAGGGAAACCGAATACAGTTGCACAGATCTGCAAGGGTTGATGCTTTTATACTTCTCAAACAAATCTACTGTTTGTCGTTCATACCTTCATCCCATCTTCACTTGATGTTACACATGGCGGATTAGTGATCCAACCGCTGTTTGTTGACGTTAGACGCTAATCCGCGGTAATGTTCCTTGGTCACCTTTCACCGAATTCCGTGTATTTCCAAGTTTAAAAGGTCGAAATTCGTTTTACCAATTCCTGTCCTTTGTTTGGTGTGTTCATGTTGAAAATGAGAAAGTAACATGGTGGCAGTGTGTTTCTTTTTGGAAGATTTTATTGGGAAGTGTACAAGCCTCAAACATTTCAGACCACGCTGAAGAACTGGTGCAGAAGTGACGCCGCTACCAATTACTCATCCTGTCCAAACCATCCTGTGGTAATGGTCGAATCCTAAGCCTGGTGACTTCATTCTGGGGCATCACATCAGCAAATAGGCACCTGGTCCCTGAAGTAGTTCCCCTTTAATAGATGTTAATTGTCGTAAGAGAATGCTCAGCTAGCTGGTGAGTCATTAGGTATAACAACACCGGTCATTCAAAGTGCACACGAATACGGACGTGTAGACACGCAGCTACGTCTGACACAGATCTAGATTGATCAAGCAGTTGAGAATTTGCATCAGATGGGAATTTGGGAAAGTGAGGTCAAGACGTGTTTCTTTTCCCACTTTCGTCAGCATCCGGTCATTGGACAGTTTTCCTCCTCGTCTCCAAAACAGCTGAGTGCAACATTCTGGGAACGTATCTCTTTAAAGTATTAAATAATTGGCTAAATAAATGAGCGTCAGTGTCAGCAGTTGCTAGGCTGGTGGGTGGGCCATTTTATCAGAATGTATGTATCGATGGAATACATTGAGCTGGATTATGAGTTGTGGAAATTTTCAGGCATTTGTGGGGAGGCAATGGGGACAAATGTTGCTTGACACTTTGCCCCAGTCGGCAGTCATTCCCATACATTAGAGAGAACCTTCAGATTGGTCAATAGTCAGAAGCTGGAGGGGTGAGCTGGCACGTCTGCCCGGATAAGTGGACCCAGGACTGAGACTTCAGGGGAGCCTTGGTCCATGACCCTTTTCAGCAGGTATGATGTGCGTGCAACCTGTGCGAATGTGGAGGACTGCAAGGTATATGAGCGGACTGATCCATGACACAATGGTGAGGAATGTATTTCGAGTGGGTGGAGCGAAGAGGAATAATAGTCGTGATAGGCAACAGTGTAGTCATGTTGTGTTCGTTGCAAATGGAAACATGAGTCCAGGCTGCTGGGTTACCTCCAAGCTTCTAACTTTTCAGAGACCTGCTCAGGCTGGAGAGGAGCTTCAATTGCTAGGGACTGGATTCACTGGGTCGTTGACCACGTAAGTACATAAAACACTGGAACACGTAGGAAGCAAGCGATTGGGGGGAGAAAGGCATGAGGTTTAAACAGCAGAAAACGAAAAGATAACAATCTATGCTTATGACCGGTGCGATACAAAACAAATTGGTGTAACAGTGAATGCAGTTAGGAAGTGAGTACGTGTCTCAAAGAATAGTGTAGGAGAAATGAGTGCTGATCTACTCGCACTGGCACCAGTACTGTGAAAGCGAGAGTTTTGCCATTAGGAGCCGTCTAGACTTTAACCCCCCGAATTTAGAGCGGGATGCAGAGCTAAGGAAGAAGAGATAGTTTCAAATAACCATGAGGGTGAAGAGATCATCTCGGGCAGTTGGAATAAATAAAATGGAAATGGCAAGACAATATATCATTGATGGTATAAAGGTGAAGGTATTAACAGGTAATGGAAGGAAGGAGAAGTAATTGCAAGCTTAGGGCTGTGCTAGCAGGAAGGGACGCAGTTTGCAAAAACGGTAATAAAACAATGAATTAATGGCTCCAATCTGAATGGCTGCAGCATTTGCATGAAAACAAGTGAATTGTAATCTCAAATATAACTTGATATGTCTGATCTGAGATGTCATTGTGGAGGACGTGGTTACAAGCAAACCAATGCAGGGAACTGAATATCCTCGGGTATGTGACATTCTGCAGGGACAGGAAGCTGGGAAAAGTTATTGGGGTAGCTCTGGTGATCCAAGAGGGCATTGGTACTGTGCTGAGAAATGACCGGTGTTTTAAATGTTGAAATGTAGAATCAGTTTGTGTGCAACTAAGGGAAAGCAGGGAGCAGAAAAAATTGCAGTGAGTTGTTTATATTGCACCACACTGCAGTGGCAATGTCAATCTCCGAATATATCATTACATTAGAGATGCTGGTATGAAGCACAGAACTCTAACCGTGGGGGATTTCCCTGTACATTCAGAGTGGGTAAATCTGATTCCTTCTAATGTTTTGGGGAACGAGTTATTAGAACAGTTGCAAGATGGTTTCCTAGAGCAGCACGATGATCAGCCAAATAGTGCATGTTTTATTTCAGAGCAAGTCTTGTGCAACTGAACATTGCTCATTGATATTCTTGATGTAAAGCAGCCGATAGGAAAGAGTGAGCATAATATGATATAATGTTTCAGTATTTTCAATGTGCTGTTTTCCAATCAGAGACAAGGGTCTTAATATAAACAAAGAGTCTGTTAAGGAATTCGGGGGGTCGGGGTGGGTGAGTGATTGGCTATGATAGATTAAAAAATTTTGCTAAAGTTATGGAGTTGGACAAGCAATGGTTAATGTTTAAGCAACGAATACATAGTTTACAACAGAAACACATTCCTTTAATTACCAGAAGTCCGGCAAAGAATGTCTTCAAACCACGGGGGAGGGCGGTGGGGTGGGGGTGGGGAGGGTGGGGTACGAGGCCTATATGATAAATAGCAAATCGGAGATTTGGGAGCATTTTAGAATTCTGCTAAGGAGGACCAAGAAACATAATAAGAAAGAGAACATACAAGGAGTGAGTAAACCAGCGAGAAACACAAAATAAATCTCTGAAATGCTCCTCTATGTAAAATAAAGGAAAAGATTACCAAAAATAAATGTATGTTCACCGGCAGAGTCAGGATAATGTACTTCATGTAGGAAGGAAATGACATAGCAAATTAACAAATACTTCCTGTCTGTCATCATGGAGAAAAATACAAAATCATCCCAGAAACGATTGAGAAGTAGAGGGCTAGATTAAAAGAGGATCTGCTAGATTTTAATTCAAGTGATAAAGAAAGTATTTGGGAAATTAATGGTGCTCAAAGTGCATTATCACACTGGGCCTAAAGATCCTTAAGAAGGAGGGCTGAAGAAAGGTGGTGGTCGAGATAGCAGATGCATTGGTGACGACCATACAAAATTCTCAGGAAGCTGTAGAGATCGGAAAGTGTCAAACATAACCCTACTATTCCAGAAAGGAGTTAGAGAGCAAAGGGAACACGACAGGACTTTCACATTTGCACCACTACTAGGAAAGATGCTCGAATCTATAAGAAAGGATGTGATAACAGGATTTCTAGATAAAAATGGTAGGATTTAGAAAAGGCAACATGGATTTAGGAAAGGGAAATCATGTTTAACCAACCTGGTGTTACTGTTTGTGTATATAACTACCCAAATAGATAAAGCGAAGGCGGTCGATGTGGTATATTTAGATTCTTTGTAAGCTTTATATAAAGACACATACAAAACGGTTATTAAGCAAAATTTGAGCTGATGGGTTGGAGGCTGTCACCAAGCTGTTCAAACTTCTTTTTACCGTGACCCTACATATGCTTCCCTTCAGATGATGATCAAATTCTCTTCTGAAAGCCACGATGGAATTTTCCCGCCCTCACTATCAGACAATGCCACCACAATTCTAAAATTTCTCTTTGTAAAATTATTTATATTCCCTCACATCACCATTTTCTTCTTTCCATTGCCAATCTGCTTGCACAGCAGTTACCTTGTGTTCGATCTTCCTTCCAGCACCTTCACTTTCCTTCTTTCGTGGTGTCTCTCGTGGTCTCTCTCAGCCTTCCACACAACTCTGCCCAGATAGATAAACATTTCATAGTTCAACCGATTGTGGGTTGTTAAGTAATCTAATCGGTCATTGTTAAACCGTCAGACAGAGGTTGTGCCCCAGTGGGAAATGTAACTGAAAGCTGCCAATCAAAAACCTTGATGTGAAGGAGCCCTTAGGAAAGAGTGAGCATAATATGTAAGAATGTTGCATTAAGTTTCAATGCGCTGTGTTCTAATCAGAGGCAATGTTCTTAAATCTAAACAAAGGGATGTTAACATATTCAAGGAGGCACGTGTTGGTGCTCCCTCTGAGCTAGAAGTTCCGGTTGTGATCCCTACTACAGAAGATGTGAGTATTTGGAGGACCATACATTATGAGGGTCGCACAATTTGTTATCAAAACTTCTGAACCTTCCAACTTTTGCACGGTACCTCACAACGTGTAGTTGAGTGGTGGGGGTGGGAAGCGTTTTCAGGAAGATATGAAGCAATGAGGCAATCCTATGCAACACTCTTCAGCAAGGTGTGAGCAATGAGCTGTCAGTCTGAGGGGACATTATACACATTATTCTCAGGATGCTGTACCCAGACCTTTCAGCCGTCAAGTGCCATCCTGTGGAGAGAAAGCTAAATATTGGGATCCATGTTTTTTTTGGAGAGCTCAGCAGACAAGATGGATCTTGTCATTTCAGTTTGGAGGTAATTAATGACGGGCCACGCCAGCCCACACTACTTAAAACAGGGACAGTTGTATAGCACTACTCCTTCGTTTTTATTAAATGTTGGACACAGTTAGATCTGGCTGAGCTGCAGAGCTTTGAACTAACCTGAGCCATTGTTTGTGAAATCTCGGACCTCAGTCTATCTCAACTGTTTCAATTAATTTAACATTAGTATTTAATTCATGGCGAGGATTTATTGCTTCGGTCAGTTCCTGGGGCATTTCAGTCAACTACAAATTGCTGTGGTTGTGTATTCACAGTAGAACAGGACAGGTAAGGACACACTTGTGAACCCAGAAAGAATGGTTGTTCCAACAATCGACAATGGTGCCATGTTCACCATTAGAATTTTAATTCCAGATATTCTGTTTTTCATTGAATTCGTTCATCTGCTGGGGCAGTATTCAAACTCAGGCCACCAGCGCATTACTCTGGGTCGCTAGATCAGTAGCTCAGTGACAATGCCACTACACCATCTCCTCCTCCTAATATACATGCCACTGTTGTTTGGGCTACAGCTGAACACCTCGATGATGCGGCATACCTGCTATTAATTCTGACATTGCCTCCGGCATTCTGCATTGAGCCATGTTTGCACTCTTGATTTGGCGGTTATGGTGGATTGTGGGATATGCCTTTCCATGATTGGTGATTGTGGTTGTGACACAATTCTGCTGCTGTTAATGGCCCACAGTGCCTCAAATACGCCCTGTCTAGCGCTGCTAGCTCCGTTCTGAATAAAACACATCTAACACAGTGGGAGTGACGCTCAACATGATGGAATGATTCCTCGATGTGAAGATAACACATATCAGTGACAGTACAAGATTAAGTGGTTGAATGGACTCCTGTTCCAATCAATATTGTTCAGGAATCACTATTGAAAATCGCACTCACCTCCCAATTTCACAATATCTTGGAGTGAGATAGAGAGAGTCTCTCCCTGCAACAGGAATCCAAGTACTGACAACAGAGCTTTCAACATCTTCTCCTGAGCTCCTGAGAATCACAAGGAGATAACGGAACACAGATGTTCTTTATAGGAATTGACCGACTGCTCACTAGTTATTAATAACACTCACACAATGGGGATTGTCTCCATTTTAAGAGTGATGACGAGGCACTATCTATCCCAAGCCGGATTTGTGGTAATGAACAGGGAGACAGGTCTGTGTAATGATCGAACTGGAGAAGGTTTAATAGAAAACGTCACTGTGTTTGAAGTAAGAATCATTCTAAATAAAATAAAGCCATTTTGGCCTTTGAGCCTCAGTTGGCACTTTGCCAGAGCTACCGAATTCTGTCAAGTTGCTATATTCTCATCCTCCATAGCTCTGTATATTTTTTTCTAATTCAGTTATTTCAGCAATTGCATCATCTTTCATTATCCTTGCAGGATGCACTGCTGCTGAATTTATTTTTCATGCCAAAGGGAATTCAGTAACTGGCATTAATGTAGACCATGCAGCGTCTGAAAAGCTGATGCCCTTTCACATCAGGGTACTTGTCGATATCCTCACAGCAAGTCAATTTTTGTCGTAGCTGCTGAGTGTCCGATTTTCTTGATATGCTCGTCAGGTCATCGCCTGTGATATGAATCTGCCTTTGTTGTCGCGTTCATTTTTCGGTAATTAATACATAGTGCTTGTCACCCATCTGGTTTCCACACCCTGACAATGGCTGAACTCCAATTAGTGTGACGAGGCCCTATCATGTCATTTCGAAGGAGAAATTCAGTTTCCTCCCGCACTTTAGGTAATTTTAGTGGTTTTCATCTCTATCCGTGTTGCCTTATTGAAGCGCAATTCCCCACCTCACTATCATCTACAGAAAATCTGCATTCCCCATTTTATTTCCAATAATTGCTTTGTATGAATGATATTGCTCTTTTCAATCACTCTGACGCTTTCCTGGAAGGTAACCTAACCACACATTTACGTTCCTCAGTACTTCCTCATTATGCAATTAAATCAGAGGTAGGTCAGTTTCAGAATCCTTACTCTTAACCTCTGTTCCCCTTACTTGCAAATGCCTGTAACTCTTCCTGTTTATCCTGTCGGTTAAAATAGATGTCAGCATATTTACATGGTGCACTGGCTGGCTCTTCCTTCTACATTGGGTTCTTTACCACATTGTTTACCACCTTCAGTCCTCTTTCAACCTGGTAAGGCCCACAAAACATTGCCTTCAAATGTCCAGCTGACACTAGCAACAAAACTAACACTTTGTCCACAGCCAAAAAAAAAAACCATGAGCCGTTGCCCTTTCAGCTGTATTTGCCTTCGTTACTTGATGAGATATAATGAACTGCTTCCTGCTTAGCTCACATGCCTTCCTCAAACTTTCTCTGAATTTAGCCACATAGTCGAAAAGAGTAGTTTCGGAAGTTTGACTCACTGAGTTCTCCGGATTCGTTTGACCTTTCCCCACACTTCATGACCATAAATTAAATCATAAGGACTGAACCCTGTTGACACATTACTGATCTCCGTAACGGAAAACAAGAAGTGTGGAATCCCTCGAAAACAAGCATGTGGATAATCTAGATCACATACGATAATTATAGTCTTTATGCACTGTTACCAACTTTCTAAGGCACACTGAGAGTCAGGGTGACCCGCTGTCGTCCTAAATTGTTTTATTCCTAGGCTGTCCACAACTTAATTAAACAGCTGTGAGATGAAATTCGAACTCTGATCCGACTGCAATCCTTTTGGTAATCCATATCTTGTAATGAAAAATGATTTACTCCACTGCAATCAACTTTGCTGCACTTTTCCTTAAAGATAAGCTTCTGGAAATCTAGTGGACACATGTATGATTGTCAGTAAGTACTGATTCCCGCTTTTTGTCTTAGGGAGGTGTCCTACACAATCAATCAGGTCACTGTTAAATGGTTCCACAAACACTGGAATTTGAATTAAATGTGAAGATCTAACTGATGCTTGAGGTTTTCCTTTCACCTGACATGTGCGACATGTTTGACAGAATTTGGCTACATCTTTATGTAGTCAAGTCCAATATTTTCTCTGTTGTAATTAGTTTGGGTTTTCCTAATTCCCAAATATACAGCGATTGGAATTTTATGAGGCACTCTCAAAATGTAATTCCAGTACAAACATGTTATCACTACTTCGTGCATTACTGTCCAATTTCCATCTACTGGAACAAGTCGCTGCCTCAATTTCTTCATGAACACATTGTTCTGAATGTAATTACACTCTGTAATGCATACTGCTTCTGCTTCAGAATAAACTGTGTTCTTTATCTACACTAGGACTGGACACTGTAAATTTAGCTCCACTAATGAACTGAATGCTTCCGTCTCATCCTCTTCAACCCTCTCGTCCGAAGCAATATTTTCAAAGATTTATCCAGCTAAATAAATTTCAGCATGTCTGCCTGTCTGTTAGATTATTCTACTTTTTGTTTAAACTGGTACACCTGTGGTTTAGTCACCACACAATCTGGAAACAAGCCATGATTCTCTTTCTGGGCAAACTCTGCTGATTGTGCTTCAACAGGCTGTTCAACTGCAGTAGGTTATTACGACACAGCAGTTGATAAAGGCTCAGTTATTTAAATTCATAAGGGAAAATTGAATAACTATCTTTGCCTACACTGGTATGCTTGAGATACAACTCTGAATTCAGAAATAAAAACACCAATCTTCACGAGGTTTTTTTAAATAAACTAAAGTAAACATTTATTAATTTAACAACAAATTTTAACGTACACACATGTCTACAAATTATTAACATAACACAATTTAAACAAATTCTCAAATTAATTGCTCCCAGGTAAACCTTCACCAAGGAACCATTAACTAATGGACTTTGAATAGACACAAGGGAAAGCACAACTGACCTTAAGAATTCAAATTGCAGTTTATTTCAATTTGTTTCTTTTGCAGAAACAGTTCCAGGCTGACAGGTTGGTTTGATCTTAGCTGTTACTGACTCGTATGTACAAACTCATTTCTGTTTAAATCCAGCTTTCCTTTTGATGCAAATTTTCAATTGCATTACTAATTTTTAAATTTTATTTTACCTCTCCTAACAATAATCCTTTCATTCCATCAATTTTATCTGCAATATAAAAACATTTTTTGGTGTCGTCTAGCTAGGTGCAAGATTTTACCAATTCTTTTGAATGGTTTGTTCAAGAAATATGCTTTCCATTTTACCTTTTACTGCTTCTAATTATCTAATTTATATCGCAAACTACTATACATCAAATCACCCAGCCTAGCTGGCTTTCATCCAGCTAAGATACACAGACATAAACATAGACACAAACACTACTACAATTCCAGTTTTTAAACAATTTCCTATAACATTGTCGGTATTAATCTCTTCATGTCAAGGCATTGTGAATACCTGTCACCCAGCCACACAATTCCCGAGATTAAAATGAACCCTGCATGAGCAATTTCTCTACCAACTCCACATTCACCTCTCCTGATTGCAGTTGATTTTTTAAAGTTACTTAGTGCAATTAAATAGGTTTTAATGCTCCAAGAATCCCACGAATTAACACGTTCCTGCAATAAACCTCCTGGACAACATATGACATTTTTCAAGAATATTTTGGAATGGCTAGCTCTCTTGTCCCTTACCATCTTGACATCCTTTCCTGCTCGCCCCTATTAACATGGATATCCGTTCCCTTTCCCCGTAAAATCACTGAACATCTCTGTAACCTGCCCTTCAAGAGTCCCTTGATTAAGTTGTGTACACATTCCCACTTCTCTAGCTACCACTGATTCTACCTGCTACAACTGTACAAAAAAAAACATTGGTCTAGCTTGCACAAGGCCCTCGGATTTCACAATAGGCTTATTACAAAACTGTTCTGAGTTCCTGTCACTGAATTTGGTTTCCTGTTGAACCTCCAACATTTTGATCTCATATGTTCAGCATTAATACAGTGTTAACTGACCAGTTTCCTGCCGTCAACGCTACTTTGCACCATTCGATTTTTAATAGGCTGACGCCCTTCGGCTTGATCCTTTTTCAAACACTTTCACCATCACTTGGGTTGCTTCATCTCCAATTTCCCTGCAGATTTCCATATGGTCTTTTTCCTGCATTCAACTGATAATCCGAAGCATCGTGCATACAGGCGGAAACAGCACCTTTGCTGTTCTTTTCTGCTCTGTTTTTTCTTGCAAATGCGCCTCAATGTTTACTGGAATGCTACTTCTAAATCTTTCCATACTCATAACGTCTTTTATTTTTTCAAAAGTCTTGTCTAATGTTAATGCCCTGAAACATTGATCCCAGTTTACTTCTTTTTTACTTTGCAAACTCTGCACAAGTCTGATTAGGAATCTTTCTTATCGTACTTACCTTCTACTGATATACTTCAGGAACACGCTCATAAGCATTTAATAGTGCCTTCCTTACTATGTCGTAATCTGCGGATTGCTCCTCTGATAGGTTTGTACCTGACAAACACTTTGTTACATTACAGTCCAAACATCTATTAGTCAATGCAATTCCATAGCGACATTTTCAAATCAGGCGAAATATCTTTCAAGACCATCCACCCTTAATTTCGGCACCAACCGAATTTAAGCTTTTGCATTTCTAATTCGTCATGTGTTATTTTATATTTTCCACATCCCCTTTCTCCATTCAGGCTTATTAATGTCTATTTATTTTAACCTGTCCCTTTCTTTTTCAAGCTTTTTCCTTCCTTTTTCTTTCTCCGTTTTTTTCTAATTTGAACTTTTTTCTTGTCTCGTCGTTTTCTCTTTCTGACAATTCAAGCCTTTGTCTTTGCTATCTATTACACACTTTTTTTTGAAAACGAGACTTTATTCATAAAATATCTGGAAGAACATTCCAAACCATTTCAAAATCACCATCACAAAAGTCCAATCAGATTCAACTTTTCCACATGGATCACAAGGAGCATCAATACAATCAATGAATATTCCAATCATTTCAATCTGCTCAATGCAGACACTCAGACAATGGGATTGGAGTTGTCCACGTACATCATGTTGCTCTCTGAGGTGCTTCAATTCATTTCTAATACAATTAGTATTCACTGCAGACATTCATTGGGAGCTGTACAGCCCGAGGGGCTCTCAACAGTTCCCAGTCCCTCGGTGCACTGTGACAGATAGGTCTTAGACACCGACCCTTCCCCATTGGGCCTTTGTGGTGTCTGCCCCAAGCTTTAGTGTGTCCCTCAGCACGTAGTCCTGGACTTTGGAATGTGCCAGTCTGCAACACCCGCTCAGGGACAACTCTTTGTGCTGCTCGGGGAACTATCCCACAGGATCCACCCTCTCCTTATCCCTCAAGGCCTCTAAGATGTTCCGTGCCGACCACTGCCTGATGGACTTGTGGTCAAAGGTGTTTTTCTGCATAAATGTTTCCACTGGGGACAGGTGGTGCCACACGGTCCAACTACTTGGAGCGTTTCCCCGGCAGCGTGGCTAGAGCAATCCTTCACAACCCCAGGGACAGGTAGAAACTCAGCACCTAGTGACACTTGGTGTTTGTGTACTGAGGGTCTACGCACAGCTTGATGCAGCCACACACAAAGGTGGCCATCAGTATGAGGGTGATGTTGGGCACGTTTATTCCCCCTTTTTCTAGAGGCTTGTACATCGCATCCCTGCGGACACGATCCATTTTTGACCTCCAGATAAAGCGGAAGATGTCTCGGGTGATCGCCATCGAGCAGGAGTCTGGAATGGGCCAGACCTGCGTCATGTACAGCAACAGCGATAGTGCCTCACACCTGATGACCAGGTTCTTACCCACAATGGAGAGGGAGCGTCGCTCCCACACGCCCAGTTTCCTTTTCAACATAGACACTCGCTCCTTCCAGTTTCTAACGTGTGTCCCGGTCCCTCCTGAACCATATCCCCAGCACCTTCAGGCCGTCAGCCCTGACAGTGAAGGGGACAAAGGATCGGTCAGCCCAGTTCCCAAAGAACATGGCCTCGCTCTTCCCAGGACTTACCTTGGCTCCCGAGGCCAGTTTGAACTGGTCGCAGATGTGGATCAGTCTGTGCACCAACAGGGGATCCGAGCAGAAGATGGTGACATCGTCCATGTACAGGGAGGCTTTGACCTGAGTTCCTCCACTGCCTGGGATCATCACTCCTCTTATACCTGGATGCTTCCTGATGGACTCAGCAAAGGGTTGTATACAACACACCAACAGGACAGGGGAGAGAGAGCAGCCTTGCCTGACTTCAGATTTAATCAGAAAGCTACCTGATTCCCACCCATTGATTGAGACTGTGCTACTGATGTTAGTGTAGAGATAACCCTACTCCCCGAATGCTTCAGTCACTTCTCACCAACTTCCTCTGTTGGATGCTCTTCCTCCTGTTGAGTACAAGAGTCCTTCTCCTCGATTCCCTCCTGAGTCGCGGTGTCTGCGGTGACTTCTCCCAGAATGCTTCAGTCACTTTTCACCAGCGCCCTATGTTGGATGCTCTTCCCCCTGTTGAGTACAAGAGTCCTTCTCCTCAATTCCTTCCTGAGTCGCGGTGTCTGCCGTGACTTCTCCCAGCCAGGGCTCTCACATTCTCCCTCATGTGTGATGATCAGAGCTGGATATATAAATCTAGGAGCAGCATAAGCAGGGATAATAAATTGATCAATTAAGAGTAACTTCCACTAATTTTGTCCACAATACCTGTATTTTTTAGAGTCAGGTAATGACCATCTGCAACAAGAGAGAATCTAACCATCGCACCTTGACATTCAATGCCATAACCATCGCTGAATCCCCCAATAACTTCATCCTGGGGGTTACCATTGACCAGAAACTGAACTGGACCAGCAATATGAATAATCTGGTTGCAAGAGCAGGTCAGAGGCTGGGACTCCTGCAGACAGTAACTCCCCTCCTGACTACCCAAAGCCTCTCCACAATCCACAAGGCACCAGTCAGGAGTTTGATGGAATACTCCCCACTTGCCTGGATGAGTGCGGCTCCCACAACACTCAAGAAGCTCGACACTATCCGTGACAAAGCAGCCCCGCTTGATCAGCACCCTATCCAGAAACATTCACTCCCTCCACCACCAACATGCAGTGGCTGCCGTGTGTGTACCATCTACAAGATGCACTGCAGCACCTCACCAAGGCTCCTTCGACAGCGCTGCCCAAATCCACCTCCTCTACCATCTATAGGGACAAGGGCATCAGACACATGAGAACATCACCACCTGGAAGTTCCCCTCTGAGCCACTCACCATCCTGACTTGGAAAGATATCAGCCGTTCCTTCACTGTCTCTGGGTCAAATCCTGGAACTCCCTCCCTAACACCGCTATGGATGTACCTACACCACAGAGACTGCAGCAGCTCACCACCACCTTCTCAAGGGGCAATTTGGGAGGGGCATTAAATGCTGGCCTAGCCAGCGATGCCCACATTCCATGAATGAATTTTAATCAATGGAGCCCAATACCTTCCACGCTTCACTAACTGCTCTCTCATCCTGCCCTGCCAAATGTCAAAGATAACATTTCAGAACATCCCATATCCCTCTGTCTCTGAACGCTCTTTAAAATTGTGTCATGTAGCCAATAATGCCTCTCCCTATTCCTTCTGTCAAAATGCATCACCTCGTACCCCTCTCTACAAAATTCCATCTGCCACTTTTCTGCCCATTCTGCCCTCCTATCTACATCCTGTTTCCATCGATATCTATCGTCCTCACTGGTTGCCATGACTTCAAATATTGATTCATAGACAAGTTTTGGAATGTCACCATATTCCTGATGTCAGTAATTGGGGAAACAGCACTGTCTACATGCTCCAATCTGACAAACAGCCCTTTACTCCAAGAGCACTTGTGCTGGATCATCGGCTGAGGGAGGGCAGTAGACGAGAATCAGAAGGAGCCATATTCTTGCCAAGTTTGACCTGATGTCATGAGTCAGTATTGAGGACTCCAATGGAAACTCCCTCCTGCCTGAAGAGCACTGAGTCACTGCCGGTGGGACAGGGAAATACACAAGGATTGTGATGGACACATCTGGGACAATGGCTCTGAGACATGACTGTGAAAATGATTATGCTGGAGCTACAGGACCTGAATGTGGCCCTGCCATTGTCTGACCTCCCCCTTCCCTCCCTGTCAATGTGGAGACACACCGATCTGAGTGAGAAATGAGACACGGACAAGCGGCAGGATGCACAGTGCACCGAGTATGGCCTAACTGAGCGATACCGAGACAAGAAGTGTGCACAGTGCTCCACGTGTGGCCTATCCTTTGTAGGGTCAGTGTATCACTCACAGCTCCCAATGAGACCCTGATCCTTCTCTTGTGCAACTGAGCTAATCCAGAGATAAAGTCTCCACCACTCATTCCAAAACCCCTATCTCCTCTCCAACCCGCGCCTTCACATCTTATTTCTCTGCCCTCTCGGTTCCTCCAACCCTGGAAAATCTGATCTCTACTAACTCATTCCCACAACCCTCTGTCTATTCCCTCTTCCCAAGTGTGCTCACCTCATTGATCCCTCACTGGCGTCTATCAGTATGGACTAGATGGGCTGAATGGATTCCTGGTATCCAGCATTGGACAATACATGAGGGGGGATGTGAGAGCCCTGGAGGGGCTGCCGGGGGTATTTAGAAGATTAAAGCCTGTGTATTGTCCACACAGACGGGCAGTGAGCTGCTGGACCCTATCCTGTGCTGATTCATTCCTGTCAGATCCTCACACCTTGTTCAAGGCTGTCAGACAGGATGGCACCTGGTGTCCGCTCAGTTCCGTGTTCCAGGGAAATATTTAACAGGCTGATAAACTGCTCAAAGTGACTGATTTGTGCTTCAACTCTGATGGCCGACATGGAACTCTTTATCCACACATTGCATTCCAGACATCTCCAACCTTTCATCCCAATCCTGGATACAGGAGAGTAGTTTAGTCTCCAGCTAAAGCCCAGAGAAGGGCCTTGGTCTCACTGGGCTCAGCGAGTGATATACACTGAACATCAATTTGAAGGACAGTCACTGTTTTAATCCACAATATGTGACAGCCATATAGTGCACAGCAAGATCCCAGCAGCAATGCAATACTGACTGGATAATATATGATCGTGGTGTTGGCCGATGGATAAACTTTGGCCCCAGGACAGCAGGTTTGAGCTCCCCAACTCTTCTCCCAATAGAGATCGTGGGAGATTTCCAAGGATGGGAGATTAGGGAACCAGTAGAAACAGATTTTATTTCATTAACAAAAGAACTAGATGGAGGATGATGAGAATTTCCGTTTATTAAAGGAGTTTTTGTGAACTGGAACTCGCTGCCTGAAGGGACATTCAGACAAGATTGAATAGTAATCTTCAGAAGAGGAATTGGATGAATAATTGAGTGGGAAAATGCTGCATAGCTAAGGACAAAGCACAGAGCAAACTGGGAATAATGAGATAACATGATCAAGATGCTAGCATAGGCACCATGGGTCAAATGGCCTCCGTCTCTGTTGTATGATTCTGATTAAAAACGCAGCTAACAATTCCTATGAACCTTTGTCAGCTCAATCATTAATCAGATCTGTCTCTCTTCTTATTAATAAAGAAATCTACTTGTTTCCAGTTAATGTTGGACTCAGTTAGTGAATGTTCCCTTCAACGTGTCCAAGTTAGAGTCTACCCGCTCTGCGTGTGTGCGATTATTAACTACAGAATGCTCTGTGTGTACATATAAAGAGCGTCTGTGCTCCTGCTATCTCATTGTGACTGGGAGGAGATCAGCGGAGAATGAGGAAAGCACTGCTTTTACTGCTTGGGTTCCTGGTGCTGGTGCAGCCCATCACTGCCGATGGAGGAGTGAGTGCAACGTCTACATTGGGAAGTGAGTACATCTCTCAGTGCTCAATTTATAGAAACACTGAGACGGGCAACAGGAGACCATTCAGCCCATCAGGACTGTGCTGGTATTCAGTTGCGTAAAATACATTGTAGCATTCTGATTGAGAGCAGTTCTGGTCTGTTTATACCTTGCTTAGACAACACTTGGAGCACTGTGCACCATTCTGATCTTCATTATCCTTCGTATGACCACACTTGGATCACTTAATTAGATCACTCCAGATGTATTCTCTACAGGTTAGCTCTGAATGTACATCAGTTAGACTAAACTTGGGCCCTCGAGGGCCATGACTGTTGGCATCAATGAAGTCTTCCTTTCTCTTTCCTAGGTCGAGCCTTGGGATGTAGTGAAACTGGAGGCTCCTGTAGACCACTCGGGTGCAAGGAAGGTGAGACAGAGACGAAGGAGAAATGCTTCCTCGTTTTTAAGTGCTGCAAGGCTAACTGAGTAACAAAAAGGGGAAATGTCCCCCTGTGAGAGCCGCCTGAGGCTCTGATTGAAGCTATCTGTAATTCCTGTAATTCTGCTTCTGACACATTGTGTGGATCCAATGACCCCTGGCCCACTGCTTTCTGAATCATGTGAATAAAACTGGCTGCATCGATCACCGCCTCTTGTCCGTGTCTCATTTCTCACTCGGATCGGTGTGTCTCCATATTGACAGGGAGGGAGGGGAGGTCAGACAATGGCAGGGTCACATTGACATCTTATAACTCCAATGTAGACACACGCACAGAAACATAACGTAAAGACAATGCACTAATTGCATGCCCTCCATTCCCTGGGTATCCCGTGTCCCTCTGACAGGACTGTCCCCACCAGAAGTGACAGAGCAGTGACATACAAACAAACATGCACACACACACACACACACACACACACACACACACACACACACGCATTTAGCAATCGTCCCCCTGTTGGACATTGCCGGAATCACACACACACACGCACACACACACACACTCACACATTTAGAAATCTACCCTCTGCTGGACACTGCTGGAATCACACGCACACACACACACGCACACACACACGCATTTAGCAATCCACCCTCTGCTGGACACTGCTGGAATCACTCACACACACACACACACACACACATTTAGCAATCTACCCCCTTCTGGACAGTGCTGGAAATGTCCAATTAGCTCCTGTTCCAGGCACAGGAAGATTCAATGAGAAGGACGAAGAAATAGCAATTTCCCTTGTTACAGGGTGAGGCAGCTAAAAATGAGAAAGAGAAACTAAAAACAGATATGATAAAATAATAGAATTCTAGCCCACAAAGTGGCCATTCAGCCCATCATGTCTCTGCACGTTCTTCTGTGAATCTATTCGATTTGTTCCACTGCACCCAGTTCTTCCCCAATAGTCCTTTCAATGTAATTGCATAACGTGTCCATCCAGGTCTAAACAAGTCAGACTGTGAGAAAACATGTTTCCTCATCTCCCCCCCGGGTTCTCTTACCAATCTCCGTCTGTCTGTTTCCCTCTGGTTACCACCCCCTCTGCCACTTGAAGTGTTTTACCCTTATTTACTCCAACGACAGGCTGATTTTGAATGGGTCCTGTTAAATGTCCACTTCACCTTTTCTGCTCCAAGGAGAATAATCCCAGCATCCCCAGTCTCTGCACATTGACTGAAGCCCCTCACCCCTGATAGTCATTCTAGTGAATCTCCTCCACATTCTCTCTCAGGCATTGACACCTTTCCCAAAGCCTGGTGCCCATCATTAGACACAGTTATCCAGCTCGGGGATCACCAGGGTGTTAGAAAGGGTTTTAGCAATAGCTTCCTTTCATTTGTGCTCTATTCCTGCATTGACGAAGTCAGGGATATCATCTCTGTATTGGGGAGAATTCCCAACTCGTGTTTCAATGATTTCTGCACCAAGTCGCCAGATCTCTCTGTTCCTGAATCACTTTGAAAATGGAACCATTCTTGTGCATCACCAGTTCTTACAATTCCGATCAAAATGTACCTCTTCACTCCTCTGTGTTAGTATTCATCTGCCATGTTCCTGCACCATTCACCCGACACTATGTGCCCTAATAAACATATTACAAACCTCCTCATTCTTTATTACATTTCTGCAATTTACACAGAATGTAAACTTAAAAATCTACCCTGTACAACAAACTCCAGCTCATTAATCTTTATCACAGAGAGCTGTGATCAAAACATTGATCCCTGAGGACCACTGCAGATAGCCCTATTCAACAGAGAGCGGCCTTAAACAGTGGGGCCTGTACTGAGATTGGGGTCTGTGTTCAGTGTGAGGTCTGTAATCAGAGGGAGTAAACAGCCCATTCTGAGCAGAGAACGCTGAATACAGACACCACTCTGCACACATTCGCAAACACCACATTCAGTGTGTGGCCTGTGTTCAGAGAGGTGTCTGTGCTCCAACAGGGGGTGGTGTTCAGAGTGCTCCGTGTTCAGGGAGGGATCTATGTTCAATGTGGGGTCTGTGTTCAGGGCCAGGGGTGGTGTTCAGAGTAGGGTCTGCGCTGAGAGAGATGTCTCTTTTCAATGTGGGGCGTGTGTTGAGAGTAGGGATGGTGTTCAGACAGGGCTCTGTGATTCGAGGTGCCTAGCTTCAGTGTGGGGTGTGTGTTCAGAGCAGGGGTCATGTTCAGAGTGGGTTCTGGGTTTGGAGAGCGGTCTATGTTGAGAGTGAACTGTGTTGTCAGAGAGGTGAATGTGCTCAGAGAGTGGTTTATGCTCAGGCTGGGGCCTTTGTTTAGATGATGCCCTGTGTTCAGAGCGGCTCCTGTGTTCAGAATCGGGGGGCCTTCCGACTGTGGGGTTTGGTCCATCTAGGATGTATGTTTACACTGAGGTCTGCTTTCAGAGTGGGGTTAGTGTTCAGGCTGTGGTATTTGTTCAGACGAGCATCTGGGTTTATGTTGAGGGCTGTTTTCAATGTGTGATCTGTGTTCAGAGTCTTTGTATAAAGAGGGGTTTGTGTACAAACTCTGCTGTTAGTTTAGACTAGGATCTGTGTTTAGATTGGGCTCTGTTTTCAGTGTGTGATCTGTGTTCAGAGTCTTTGTATAAAGAGGGGTTTGTGTACAAACTGTGCTGTTAGTTTAGACTAGGATCTGTGGTTAGATTGGGCTCTGTGTTTAGTGTGTGATATGTGTTCAGAGTGAGGTCTTTGTATAAAGAGGGGTTTGTATACAAACTGTGGTCCTTGTTCAGGCTCTGATCTGTGATCTGTATCTTGCTGTATTGAGTGTCTGTCCTTGTTTGTCGATCCATGCCTTGCCAAGCCTTGTCAGGTATTCAGCAGGATGCAGGTTATGAGTGTCCAGCAATTAAGGAGATGGTTGGGATAAAAGTTCCAGAGAATGTTTTAAATAGGTTTCCACAATCCCCTCACTCGGTATCTCCCAGCTTCTCTGTCCCAGCCTCCTTCATGACTGACACCGAATATTTCACGGTGTTATCTGCTCACAACCATTTACCCCGAGATTGTTCTGTCCCAGTGGGGAACATTCAGTGACTTTACCCTCAGTGAACCAAGCTCCTGTCTCTCAGTTTGTTTCCACACAATGTCCTGATGGTTAGTGTCTCAGGGAAACAGGTTCCTCCATCGCCCCTGAGCGATCACAGTGTTTATGTAAATAGATTCTGTCGGTAAGGTGCCTTTGTTGCTATGTATGTAAAGTTTAGATTTAACAAGACAAATGATGAAACCTTTTTGTTTAGAGCGTCAGGCACATCAGATACAACAAAAACCAGAAGCCATTCAACCCATCGTGTTCCTGCTAGATCTTTTCTAAAACGAGTTAATTACTCCCACTTCCCCTTCTCTTGCTCCATATCCCTGTTAAAGTCTTAAATAGAAGCATTTACCCAGATCAGCATCACTGACCATGTCATGAAATGATTCCTTGCATCGCACAATTGTTATTTTGCCAAACAGCTTCAGTCTGTGTCCTTTCTCTCCCTGACTATCCTGTCTCAGGAATGAGCTTCTCCTTATTGACTCAATCAATAACCTCCCTGATGTTCAACGCCTCGAATGAAATTTTACTGAACCTCCTCTGTTCAAAGGAGAACAACCCACCTTCTGCAGTCTCTCCACATGAGCTGGAGACCCTCATTCCTGGGATCAGATCAGAAAATAGACTCTGCTCCCTCTCCAAGGCCTTGACATCCTTCCTAACGTGTGGATTCAGAATGGGGCACAAAACTCAATCTGGCTCCTAACCAGTGTGTTATAAAGAGCTCAGTGACACTTTCCTTAGTGTAGTATTCTCACCCTCTCTTTATAAAGGCAATGATTCCATCTGCTTCCCAATCCCTCCTCCCCTCCTACTGCCACATTCAATGACTTGTGTCCAGCACCCCCAGATCTCTCTGCTCCTGGAACAATTTTGAACTTTTACCATTAATATTTTATAGTCTCTGCTCATTCTCCTGTGGAAGATGTATCTCTTCACACTTGCCCATTTCACCAGTCTGTTTATCACCTCACAAGGTCTGTCTCATAAAGTTCCCATTCAAAACAGAGGCCCCATTCTGAAAATGTAACCCTGAATACAGAGCCCACTCTGCACACATTCACAAACACCACATTCGGTGCGTGACCTGTGTTCAGAGAGGCGTCTGTGTTATGTATGGGTTTGTGTTCAGAGAGGGGCCTGTGCTCCAATAGAGAGCTCTGCGTTCAGAGAGCTGTCTATGTTCAGAGTGGGGTGTATGTTCAGAGCAGGGATCGTGCTCAGTGTGGGTCCTGTGTTCAGAGGGGTGTCTATATTCAGTGTGGACTGTGTGTTCAGAGTGGGGAAGGTGCTCAGAGTGGGTTCTGTGTTTGGAGAGGGGGCTATGCTGAGTGTGAAATGTGTTATCAGGGAGGCGGGTGTACACAGAGAGAGGTTGGTGTTCAGTCTGGGGCCTTTGATTAGATGAGGGGCCTGTGTCCAGAGCAGTTCCTGCATTCAGAATCTGGGATGTCTCCTGATTGTGGTATTTGGTCACTCTAGGATGTGAGTTTACATCGAGGTTTGTTTTCAGAGGGGGGTCTTTGTTCAGTTTGTGGTATTTGTTTAGAATAGAGTCTGTGTTTAGGGTGATGTCTGTTTTCAGGATGGGATATGTGTTCAGAGTGAGGTCTTTGTATAAAGAGGGGTTTGTGTACAAACTGTGCTGTTAGTTTAGACTAGGATCTGTGTTTAGATTGGGCTCTGTGTTTAGCGTGTGATATGTGTTCAGAGTGAGGTCTTTGTATAAAGAGGGGTTTGTGTACAAACTGTGCTGTTAGTTTAGACCAGGATCTGTGTTTAGATTGGGCTGTGTGTTTAGCGTGTGATATGTGTTCAGAGTGAGGTCTTTGTATAAAGAGGGGTTTGTGTATAAACTGTGGTCCTTGTTCAGAGTGAGACAGCTTCAGTCTGTGTCCTTATTGTTCCTGACCATCCTGTCTCAGGGAAGAGTTTCTCCTTCTGAGATCCCAGGCATTTACCAGGACTCGATCTGTTGTCACCCCCACTGATCCCTGTGTCTCAACAGAAGGAATAGCTTCCAGGATTAACATGAGTAGAGGTCACTCGGGGTGAAACCCGGAGTTGTCCACACCCATTGTCTTGCTCCCTGAGCCAAACGGCCAATCACCTCTCACATTAAGAGAAGATATTTCCCTAGGCAGGAGTCACTCCCCATCTCTGGAATCATAAATTCTCCCAAGCTCTCTCTGTGACTCCACACACACACATGCACACACAGCGTCTGGAGTCTCCAGTTCTCTGATCCTGACACGGAAGGACTCTGGTCAAGATGATGAAGCCTCTGATCCTGGTTCTTGCTCTCCTGCTGATCGCTCAGGATTTCCAGGTCATGGGTGAGTAGCGACCTCCCTGTCTCAGCAGCTGTTTGGAACAATGTCCATTTCGAACTCTTTGATTCTCTGTGTGGTTGTTAGGGTGCAGGGTGAGAGGGCAGGATTGTGGAGCTCTCTCACTCCCTGTCCCTTCCAATCACTGCTCAAGGAAAGCAAAGGGAGAATGTTGGAGTAGGAATTACACCAGCCTCCTTGTCTTTCTCATTCTTACATCCAAATCCCTCCACATCCCTTGAGAGCCCAGAGCAGTGTAACCTCCTCCGTCCACCAAAACCTTCCCTGTCTCTGTGAAAATCTCCAGACCCTACAACTGTCTGTCTCTCCGCAACATCCTACAGGTGTTTCATAACTGCCCATCAAAGATATACCGCCAGGCACTACAAGACCCTGTATCACTGTAAGTTCCCCCAGGGGCCACAACTCTATCATCATAACCACCTCCAGCCCCACAGCCCTCTCTATCCCCATAACACACTCCAGCCCCACCACTCTCTCTATCCCCATAACACCCTCCTAACCCACAACTCTCTCTATCCCCATAACACCCTCCAGCCCCACCACTCTCTGTATCCCTGTAACACCCTCCAGCCCCACAACTCTCTCTATCCCCATAACACCCTCCAGACCCACAACTCTCTCTGTCCCTGTAACCCCCTCGAGCCCCACAACTCTCTCTATCCCCATAACCCCCTCCAGCCCCACAACTCTCTCTATCCCCATAACCCCCTCCTGCCCCACAACTCTCTCTATCCCCATAACCCCCTCCAGCCCCACAACTCTCTCTATCCCCATAACCCCCTCCAGCCCCACAACTCTCTCTATCCCCATAACCTCCTCCAGACCCACAAATCTCTCTATCCCCATAAACCCCTCCAGCCCCACAACTCTCTCTGTCCCTGTAACCCCCTCGAGCCCCACAACTCTCTCTATCCCCATAACCCCCTCCAGCCCCACAACTCTCTCTATCCCCATAACCCCCTCCTGCCCCACAACTCTCTCTATCCCCATAACCCCCTCCAGCCCCACAACTCTCTCTATCCCCATAACCCCCTCCAGCCCCACAACTCTCTCTATCCTTGTAACCCCTTCCAGCCCCACAACTCTCTCTATCCCCATAACCCCCTCCAGCCCCACAACTCTCTCTGTCCCCATATCACTCGGTTGACCACAGTTGAGGAGAACTCCCCAACTGTCCTTCCAATTGGACATTGGTCAGTGTTTTCTGGCCCTGCCACAGTGTGTCTCCCCCTGGTGGATGTGGTGAGACATTTTAATCTCCGTTCACTCCGCTGGGACTGTAATGTCCTGCCGGGCGGTGGGGGGGGGAACCTAGACCCCTGGCCTGTGTTTCCAAACCCCTCCACAGCCTCACCCCCTCCATATCTCTGACATCGCCCCCAGACCCAACACCTTTCCAGATCTCTGTGATTCTCCTGTTCTGCTCTCCTGTGTATTCCCAGTGTTTAAGTGACCCACCATTGACAGCCGAGCCTTCAGCTGCCTGGGGCCAAAGCGATGGAATTACCTGTGGAAATCGCTCCAACTCTCTCCCCTCCTTTAAGACGCTCTATACAACAAACCTCTTCGGGTCAACAGGCCCTGATATCTGCTGCTGGGTCTCAGTCTCCATTTTGTTTAGTTAGCTCCTGTGAGGCAAATTGGGCCTTTTCTATCTGTTCAAGTGAATATAGAAATTGTGTCATTATCGTGGGGCCCAGATCTGGTCTCCATATGCCCTGGCCACAACACACTTGGAGCATTCTGCACAATTCTTGCCTCCTTAATCATCGGTTAGACCACACTTGGAGTACTGTGCATAGTTCTGGTCTCCTTATCCCTCGGTTAGACCACACTTGGAGCACTGTGCACAGTTCTGGTCTCTATATCCCTCAGTTAGACCACACTTGGAGCACTGTGTACAGTTCTGGTCTCTATATCCCTCTGTTAGACCACACTTGGAGCACTGAGCACAGTTCTGGACTCTATATCCCTCTGTTAGACCACACTCGGAGCACTGAGCACAGTTCTGGTCTCTATATCCCTTGGTCAGACCGCACTTGGAGCACTGTGCACAGTTCTGGTCTCTATATCCCTCGGTTAGACCACGCTTGGAGCACTGTGCACAGTGCTGGTTTCTATATCCCTCGGTTAGACCGCACTTGGAGCACTGTGCACAGTTCTGGTCTCTATATCCCTCGGTTAGACCACACTTGGAGCACTGTGCACAGTTCTGGTCTCCATATCACTCGGTTAGACCACATCTGGAGCACCATGCACAGTTCTGGACTCCACATCCCTCAGTTAGACCACTTTTGCTCCACTGGGTACAGTTCTGCTCTCCATATCCCTCGGTTAGAACACAGTTGGTCCACTGGGTACAGGTCTGCTCTCCATATCCCTTGGTTAGGTGTCCCATAGAGCCCTGTGCGCTGTTCTGTTCTCCATGTCCTTTGTCTAGGCCTCATAGACCAAACTGACGATAGGGTAATATTGGGATGTGGTAGTGAAAGGGGGACTTCACCATTTAGGCTGATACATAATAAAAGTTTGAGCGAGTGTCAAGGTTGCATAATGGTGGCATCAACAGAGGATTCCTTTCTGCATTTCAGGATTCTCCTATGGATGTGCCAGAATACGAGGGGGCAGATGTCGAAGAGGTTCCTGCTACAAGAAAGAGATTCAGATACCCATGAAGTGCTTCGGGGGGTATGAATGCTGCGTGCCGTATCGATTCATGAGAGGATGAAGGAGGGAAGGGAAATCAAGGCCAGTGACTCCAGCCCCAACTCAAAGGCCCCTGACTCCAGCACCGCCTTGAGGCTCCACGGACTGTGTAGGTCCCATGTCCCCTGACCCACTGGTTTCTCATTCATGTGAATAAAACTGGCTGCGTTGGTCACCGCCTCTTGTCCGTGTCTCATTTCTCTCTCGGATCGGTGTGTCTCCACATTGACAGGGAGGGAAGGGGGAGGTCAGACAATGGCAGGGCCACATTCAGGTCCTGTAGCTCCAGCATAACCATTTTCACAGAGTCATGTCTCAGAGCCATTGTCCCAGACGTGTCCATCACCATCCCTGGGTATGTCCCTGTCCCACCGGCAGTGACTCAGTGCTCTGCAGGTGGGAGGGAGTTTCCATTGGAGTCCTCAATATTGATTCATGACATCAGGTCAAACATGGGCAAGAAAATGGCTCCTTCTGATTCTCGACTACTGCCCTCCCTCAGCCGATGATCCAGCACAAGTGCTCTTGGAGTAAAGGGCTGTTTGTCAGATTGGAGCATGTAGACAGTGCTGTTCCCCCAATTACTGACATCAGGAATACGGTGACATTCCAAAACATGTTGATGAAACAATACTTGAAGTCATGGCAACCAGTGAGGACGATAGATATCGATGGAAACAGGACGTAGATAGGAGGGCAGAATGGGCAGAAAAGTGGCAGATGGAATTTTGTAGAGAGGGGTATGAGGTGATGCATTTTGACAGAAGGAATAGGGAGAGGCATTATGGGCTACTTGACACAATTTTAAAGAGCGTTCAGAGACAGAGGGATATGATGTGTTCTGAAATTTTATCTTTGACATTTGGCAGGGCAGGATGAGAGAGCAGTTAGTGAAGCGTGGAGGGTATTGGGCTCCATTGTTTAAAATTCATTCATGGGATGTGGGCATCGCTGGCAAGGCCAGCATTTAATGCCCCTCCCAAATTGCCCCTTGAGTAGGTGGTGGTGAGCCGCTGCAGACCCTGTTGTGTAGGTACATTCACAGCGCTGTTAGGGAGGGAGTTCCAGGATTATGACCCAGCGACCGTGAAGGAACGGCCGATATATTTCCAAGTCAGAATGGTGAGTGGCTCAGAGGGGAACTTCCAGGGGGTGGTGTTCCCATGTGTCTGCTGCCACTGTCCTTCTAGATGGTAGAGGAGGTGGATTTGGGCAGCGCTATCGAAGGAGTCTTGGTGAGTTCCTGCAGTGCATCTTGAAGATGTTACACACACTGCTGCCACTGTGCGTCGGTGGTGGACGGAGTGAATGTTTGTGGATGGGGTGCCAATCAAGCGGGGCTGGTTTGTCCCGGATGGTGTTGAGCTTCGTGAGTGTTGTGGGAGCTGCACTCATCCAGGCAAGTGGGGAGTATTCCAACAAAATCCTGACTGGTGCCTTGTAGATGGTGGACAGGCTTTTGGGGAGTCAGGAGGTGAGTTACTCTCCGCAGGATTCCCAGCCTCTGACCTGCTCTTGTAGCCACAGTGTTTATATGGCTGGTTCAGTTCAGTTTCTGGTCAATGGTAACCCCCAGGATGAAGTTAGTGGGGGATTCAGTGATGGTAATGGCATTGAATGTCAAGTGGTGATAGTTAGTTTCTCTCTTGTTGCAGATGGTCATTACCTGATACTCAAAAATACAGGTATTGGGGACAAAATCAGGGGAAGATACTCTGAACAATTATAAAGCCCTGGTTAGGCCGCAGCTAGATTAATACATCCAGCTCTGATCACCACACATGAGGGAGGATGTGAGAGCCCTGGAGGGGCTGCTGAGGGTATTTAGAAGATTAAAGCCTGTGTATGGTCCACACAGACGGGCAGTGAGCTGCTGGACCCTATCCTGTGCTGATTCATTCCTGTCAGATCCTCACACCTTGTTCAAGGCTGTCAGACAGGATGGCACCTGGTGTCCGGTCAGTTCCGTGTTCCAGGGAAATATTTAACAGGCCGGTAAACTGCTCATAGTGACTGATTTGTGCTTCAACTCTGATGTCCGACATGGAACTCTTTATCCACACATTGCATTCCAGACACCTCCAAACTTTCATCCCAATCCTGGATACAGGAGAGTAGTTTAGTCTCCAGCTAATACCCATCACTGGGAGACAATAGAAGACCCATTAAAGGGAGGTTCATAGAGTCATCATGGCTCAGGAAGCCATTTGGCCCATCCAGTCCATGCAGATAGACGGCAGTGAGGGATAAACGCAGACAGGACCCCTGGGAAGAGGGAATGGATAGGGGGTTGTAGGAATGAGGTAATCCAGAGCAGAATTTCCAGTGTTGGAGGAACCGAGTGGGGCGGCAATTCAGATGTGAGGGGGCGGGTGGGAGGGGAACTCAGTACTCAAGAAGGGGAGGGACAATTTCAATGTCGGGAGATTAGAAACTAATTGGAAACAAATTAAAATGATTAGCAGGAGAACGAGAAGGAAGATGAGGAGAATTCCTTTTGACACAAAGAGTTGTTGTGATCTGGAATGTGCTGCCTGAATGGATAATGGAAGCAGATTCAATAGCAAAGGGGAATTGGATTAATAATTGACAGGGAACATAATGGTCGGGCGGTGGGTGAAGAGAACAGGTTGAGTAGGCATAATTTATTAGATCTATCAAAGAGACAGCAGAGACTCGATGGGCCAAATGGACCCCTACATTGCAAACATATATTTACTTTAAACACAGTGAAGAATCCCTTTTAACCTCCAACATTTCAATCATTACACAGATCTGTCTCTCTGAATACTAATGAAATAAAGGATGACTTGGGAGGTACATTTAGTCTTTCACTGGAGAAACTGTTGGTCTCAATTAATGAACAGCTCCATTAACAAGCTCAAGTTGGAGCCAGTGCTCACCGTGTGGTTGTGTGAATATTAACTACAGAATGCTCTAGGCGTTGATATAAAGGGCAGCGTAATCCAGTCACCTCATTGTGACTCTGAGAGGATCAGCAGAAGATGAGGAAAGCACTGCTCTTGCTGCTTGGACTCCTGGTGCTGCTACAGCCCATCGCTGAGGGTGGAGTAGTGAGTCCAAGGCAGAGCCGTGAGTATAACTCCCAGGAGTGACACAGCAGGAACATTCAGGGAATGAAGAGGAGGCCATTCAGCCTCTTCATGCTACCCATCAATTGGCGTCTTAACTTCATCCGCCCATCTTTGTTCCACAACCCTTAAAACTGTTCCCAAACAGAAAGCTGTCCATCTCAGTGTAGCACCCTTCCATAAATCACCTTTAAAAGAAAAATAACCATCCTTCTCGATAAAAACCCAAGCAGCTTTCCTAGTCGCCTTGTGTTTCTCATCGACGTGTTGACCCTCGGTTAGATCCTCCATATCTCTCGGTTCGACCACACCTGGAGAACTGTGCACAGGTCAGCTCTCCATATCTCTCGGTTTGACCACTGTTGGAGGACTGTGCACAGCTCAGCTCTCCATATCACTATTTTAGGCCACTCCTGGAGTTCTGTGCACAGATCTGGTCTCTATATCCCTCGTTTAGACCACACTTGGAGCAGTGTGCACAGTTCTGCTCTCCATGTCGCTTGGTTAGTCCACCCATCGAACACTGTGAGTAATCCTGTTCTCCATGTCCTTTATCTAGGCCTCACAGACCAAACTGATGATAGTGCAATATCAGGATTTGGAAGTGAATGAGGGCCTTTAACATTTAGGGTGACACATAATAAATGTTTGAGCGAGAGTCGAGGGTCCTTACTGGTGGCATCAACAGCGGATTCCTTTCTGCATTTCAGGTGTTGTCTCTGGATGTGACAGAATTCGAAGGGGTACCGCTGGAAGACGACGCTGCTACAGATTTGAGATTTGGTACCGCAACAAGTGCTATTGGTGGCGTAGATGCTTCATGGTGAAGTGAATCAGAAAAGGAGGAAACAGGGATTTGTGAGCAATGCCAGTGACCCCATTCCCAATTACAAGGCCCGTGACTCCAGCACCATCTAGTGGCTCCACGGACTGTGTAGGGCCCGTGCCCCCTGACACACAGGTTCCTGGATCATGTGAATAAAAATGGCTGCGTTGATCCTGCCTCTTGTCCGTGTCTCATTTCTCACTTGGATCGGTGAGTCTCCACATTGACAGGGAGGGAAGGAGGAGGTCAGACAATGGCAGGGCCACATTTATGTCCTGTAGCTCCAGCATAATCATTTTCACAGAGTCATGTCTCAGAGCCATTGTCCCAGATGTGTCCATCACCATCCCTGGGTATGTCCCTGTCCCACCGGCAGTGACTCAGTGCTCCGCAGGTGGGAGGGAGTTTCCATTGGAGTCCTCAATATTGATTCATGACATCAGGTCAAACATGGGCAAGAAAATGTCTCCTTCTGATTCTCGTCTACTGCCCTCCCTCAGCCGATGATCCAGCACAAGTGCTCTTGGAGTAAAGGGCTGTTTGTCAGATTGGAGCATGTAGACAGTGCTGTTCCCCCAATTACTGACATCAGGAATATGGTGACATTCCAAAACTTGTCGATGAAACAATACTTGAAGTCATGGCAACCAGTGAGGACGATAGATATCGATGGAAACAGGACGTAGATAGGAGGGCAGAATGGGCAGAAAAGTGGCAGATGGAATTTTGTAGAGAGGGGTATGAGGTGATGCATTTTGACAGAAGGAATAGGGAGAGGCATTATGGGCTACATGACACAATTGTAAAGAGTGTTCAGAGACAGAGGGATATGGGGTGTTCTGAAATTTTATCTTTGACATTTGGCAGGGCAGGATGAGAGAGCAGTTAGTGAAGCGTGGAGGGTATTGGGCTCCATTGTTTAAAATTCATTCATGGAATGTGGGCATCGCTGGCTAGGCCAGCATTTAATGCCCCTCCCAAATTGCCCCTTGAGAAGTTGGTGGTGAGCAGCTGCATTTGTAGGTACATCCACCATGCTGTTAGTGAGGGATTCCCAGGATTTTGACCCAGCGACAGTGAAGGAAAGGCCGAATTATTTCCAAGCCTATGATTGTGAATTGCGTAAAGCGCAACATCCAGTGGACGTGCTGCCATGTGTCTGCTGCCCTTGTCCCTATAGATGGTAGAAGTTGTGGTGTTGAGCGGTGCTTTCGAAGGAGTCTTGGTGAGTCGCTGCAGTGTATCTTGTAGATGGTACACACACTGCTGCTACTGTGCGTCGGTTGTGGAGGGAGTGAATGTTTGTGGATGGGGTGCCAATCAAGCTGGGCTGCTTTGCCCTTGATGATGTTGAGCTTCTTGAGTTTTCTGGGAGCCACACTCATCCAGGAAAGTGGGGATTGTTCCAGCATAGTCCTGACTGGTGCCTTTTAGATGTTGGAGAGGCTTTGGGGAGTCAGGAGGTGAGTTACTCTCCGCAGGATTCCCAGCCTCTCACCTGCTCTTGTAGCCACAGTATTTATATGGCTGGTCCAGTTCAGTTTCTGGTCAATGGTAACCCCCAGGATGAAGTTAGTGGGGGATTCAGTGATTGTCATGGCATTGAATGTCAAAGGATGATGGTTAGATTCTCTCTTCATGCCGATGGTCATTACCTGACACTCAAAAATACAGGTATTGGGGACAAAATCAGGGGAAGTTACTCTTAATTTATTATCCCTGCTTATGCTGCTCCTAGATTAATATATCCAGCTCTGATCACCACACATGCGGGAGAAGGTGAGAGCCCTGACTGGGAGAAGTCACTGCAGACACCGCGACTCAGGAGGGAATCAAGGAGAAGGACTCTTGTACTCAACAGGAGGAAGAGAATCCAACAGAGGGCGCTGGTGAGAAGTGTCTGAAGCATTCTGGGAGCAGGGTTATCTCTACACTAACATCAGTAGCACAGTCTCAATCAATGGGTGGGAATCAGATAGCTTTCCGATTAAATCTGGAGTCAGGCAGGGCTGCCCTCTCTCCCTTGTCCTGTTTGTATGTTGTATAGAACCCTTTGCTGAGTCCATCAGGAAGGATCCTGGTATAAGAGGAGTGACAATCCCAGGCAGTGGAGGCATTCAGATCAAAGTCTCCCTGTACGTGGATGATGTCGCCATCTTCTGCTCGGATCCGCTGTCGGTGCGCAGACTGATCCACATCTGCGACCAGTTCGAACTGGCCTCGGGAGCCAAGGTAAATCCTGGGAAGAGCGAGGCCATGTTCTTTGGGAACTGGGCTGACCGATCCTTTGCCCCCTTCACAGTCAGGGCTGACGGCCTGAAGGTGCTGGGGATATGGTTCAGGAGGGACCGGGACACACGTTAGAAACTGGAAGGAGCGAGTTTCTATGATGAAAAAGAAACTGGGCATGTGGGAGCGACGGTCCCTCTCCATTGCGGGTAAGAACCTGGTCATCAGGTGTGAGGCCCTCTCGCTGTTGCTGTACGTGGCGCAGGTCTGGCCCATTCCAGACTCCTGCTCGATGGCGATCACCCGAGACATCTTCCGCTTTATCTGGAGGTGGAAAATGGATCGTGTCCACAGGGACACGATGTACAAGCCTCTAGATAAAGGGGGAATAACCGTGGCCAACATCGCCCTCATACTGATGGCCACCTTTGTGTGTGGCTGCATCAAGCTGTGCGTAGACCCTCGGTACACAAACACCAAGTGTCACTAGGTGCTGAGGTTCTACCTGTCCCCGGGGTTGTGAAGGATGGGTCTGGCCACGCTGCGGGGAAACGCTCCAAGTAGTTGGACCGTGTGGCACCACCTGTCCCCGGTGGAAACATTTATGCAGAGAAACACCTTTGACCACAAGTCCATCAGGCAGTGGTCGGCACGGAACATCTTAAAGGCCCTGAGGGAAAAGGAGAGGGTGGATCCTGTGGGATCGCTGTCTAAGACCTTTCTGTCACAGGGCACGGAGGGACTGGGAACTGTTGAGAGCCCCTCGGGCTGTACAGCTCCCAATGAATGTCTGCAGTGAATACTAATTGTATTAGAAATGTACTGAAGCACCTCAGAGAGCAACATGATGTATGTGGATAACTCCAATCCCATTGTCTGAGTGTCTGCATTGAGCAGATTGAAATGATTGGAATATTCATTGATTGTATTGATGCTCCTTGTGATCCATGTGGAAAAGTTGAATCTGATTGGACTTTTGTGATGGTGATTTTGAAATAGTTTGGAATCTTCTTCCAGATATTTGATGAATAAAGCATATTTTTCAAAAAAAATGTGTGTAATTCTGGGAGCATCCGCAGAAGGGTAGATAAGTAAAGGAGAGTGTGTGTAATTCTGGGAGCATCCAGCAGGGGGTAGATCAGTAAAGGTGAGTGTGTGTAATTCTGGGAGCAGCCAGCAGGGGGTAGATCAGTAAAGGAGAGTGGGTGTAATTCTGGGAGCATCCAGCAGGGGGTAGATCAGTAAAGGTGAGTGTGTGTAATTCTAGGACCATCCAGCAGGGGGTAGATCAGTAAAGGTGAGTGTGTGTAATTCTGGGAGCATCCAGCAGGGGGTAGATCAGTAATGGTGAGTATGTGTAATTCTAGGAGCCTCCAGCAGGGGGTAGATCAGTAAAGGTGAGTATGTGTAATTCTGGGAGCATCCAGCAGGGGGTGGATCAGTGAAGGTGAGTGTGTGTAATTCAAAGAGCATCTGGCAGAGGGTGGGGGTGGTGGGGGTGTGGGTGTGGGGGTGTGGGGGTGCTGGGGTTATGGGTGTGGGGTGGTATGGGTGTGGGTGTGGGTGGGGGTGTGGGTGTCGGTTTGGGTGTGTGGGTGTGGGTGTGGGGGTGGGGTTGGGTGTGGGTGTGGGTGTGCTGGGGGTGTGGGTGTGGGTGTGGGGGTGGGGTTGGGTGTGGGTGTGGGTGTGCTGGGGGTGTGGGTGTGGGGGTGTGGGTGTGGGTGTGCTGGGGGTGTGGGTGTGGGTGTGGGGGTGTGGATGTGGGTGTGTGGGAGCTGGGGGTGTGGGTGTGGGGGTTGTGGGGGTGTGGGTGTGGTGGGGGTGTGTGTATGGGTGTGGGGGTGGGTGTGGGTGTGGGTGTGGGGAGTGTGGTGGGGTGTGGGTGTGGAGGTGGTGGGGGGTGGGTGTGCTGGGGGTGGGGTGTGGGTGTGGGGGTGTGGGTGTGGGGGTGTGGGTGTGGGTGTTGGTGTGGGTGTAGGGGTGTGGGTGTGCTGGGGGTGTGGGTGTGCTGGGAGTGTGGGTGTGGTGGGGGTTGGGTGTGGTGGGGGTGTGGGTGTGTGTGTGGGGGGTGTGGTGGGGGTGTGGGTGTGGGTGTGGGGTGTGGGTGTGCTGGGGGTGTGGGTGTGGGGGTGGGGGTGTGGGTGTGGGTGTGTGGGAGCTGGGGGTGTGGGTGTGGGGGTGTTGGGGGTGTGGGTGTGGTGGGGGTGTGGGTGTGGGAATGGGGGTGGGTGTGGGTGTGGGGGTGTGGGTGTGGGTGTGGGTGTGGGGGTGGTGGGGGTGTGGGTGTGGTGGGGGTGTGGGTGTGGGGGGTGTGGTGGGGGTGTGGGTGTGGGGGTGGTGGGGGTGTGGGTGTGCTGGGGGTGTGGGTGTGGGTGTGGGGGTGTGGGTGTGGGGGGTGTGGGTGTGGGTGTTGGTGTGGGTGTAGGGGTGTGGGTGTGCTGGGGGTGTGGGTGTGCTGGGAGTGTGGGTGTGGGTGTGGTGGGGGTTGGGTGTGGTGGGGGTGTGGGTGTGTGTGTGGGGGGTGTGGTGGGGGTGTGGGTGTGGGTGTGGGGTGTGGGTGTGCTGGGGGTGTGGGTGTGCTGGGAGTGGGGGTGGTGGGGGTGTGGGTGTGGTGGGAGTGTGGGTGTGGGGGTGTGGGTGTGGGTGTGTGGTGGGGGTATGGGTGTGGGTGTGGGGGTGTGGGTGTGCTGGGGGTGTGGGTGTGGGGGTGGTGTGGGTGTGGGTATGGGGGTGGTGGGGGTGGGGGTGTGGGTGTGGGTATGGGGGTGGTGGGGGTGTGGGTGTGTGGGTGTGGTATGCTGGACTCATTGGAGCCCAAATGCAAAATGTGGCCAAATGCAATCTCAGTTCATACCTCCTCTTTTTAATCTCCTTAAAGCTACATGAAAGCAGTTGGACTGTTAAAGAGATGTCAAGCCAAAGACATCTTAACAACATTCCAATAATACATACATGTCAAGGAATGTCATCACTAACATTACGTACAGTAGAATTGCTTTAGGAAGCAACAATAATTACACCAACGGATGAATGAGGTGATTCCTAAGATGGTTAGAACATCATTTTCTTTTCAATATG
Organism: Carcharodon carcharias; assembly: GCF_017639515.1. Taxonomy (NCBI): domain Eukaryota; kingdom Metazoa; phylum Chordata; class Chondrichthyes; order Lamniformes; family Lamnidae; genus Carcharodon; species Carcharodon carcharias. The sequence continues at coordinate 36,133 of NW_024470775.1, forward strand.
CCTGGCTCTGCTCTTGACACTCTCTCCTGCATTCTTCAGGGAATCAGGCTTGATCCCTTGTCTTGAAGGTTATGGAAGTGTCAGGAATATCCAGGCCATGACCTTGCAGGTTGTGTTTGAATTTAATTCTGCTGTTGATGATGACCCAAAGCACATGGTGGGTGTTGAGATTTAAGCTGTGTGACCTGTTCTGAATCGATCCCATTGAAAGCAATGAGTGCCACACAACACAATGGAGAGTGTCCTCAGTGTGAGGACAGGAGCCAATCGTCACAAGGACTGTGCGGTGCTCATTCCTACCAACACCGTCAGGGACAGATGTATCTGCAGCAGGTAGATTGGTGAGGATGGGGTGGAGTAGAATCTTCCCTCTTGTTGGTTCACCTGCCTCAGGCCTATTCTGCCTTTCAGGGCTCGGACACCTGGGTCTGTAACGGTGACCCTGAGACACTCTTGGTGATGGACATGCAGGGCCCACAGCAGAGAACATTATGAGCCCTCGATACGCTCAGTGCTTCCTCCATGTGGTGTTTATCATGGAGGAGGAGAGATTGATCAGATTCGGGAAAGCGGTAGGTGGGAGTCAACAGGAGGTTTCTATTCCCTTGTTTGCCCTCATGTCTTGTGACATCAGAGAGACTGTGGTCTTGTTGAGGACTCCCAGGACCAGCCTCTCCCGACTGTATGTCACTGCTCTGTCACCTCTGGTGGGGACAGTCCTGTCAGAGGGACACGGGATACCCAGGGAAAGGGGGCAAACGATTAGCACATTGTCTTTACGTTATGTTTCTGTGAGTGTGTCTACATTGGAGTTAGAAGATGTCAATGTGACCTTGCCACTGTCTGACCTCCCCTCCCTTCCTGTCAACATGGAGACACACCGAAGCGAGTGAGAAATGAGACACGGACAAGAGGCGGTGATCGATGCAGCCAGTTTTATTCACATGATTCAGAAAGCAGTGGGTCAGGGGTCATTGGATCCACACAATGTGTCAGAAGCAGAATGACAGGAATTACAGATAGCTTCAATCAGAGCCTCAGGCGGCTCTCACAGGGGGACATTTCCCCTTTTGTTGCTCATTTAGCCATGCAGCACTTATAATTGGCGAGGCAACTCCCCTTCGTCTCTCTCTCACCTACTCTGCAATTGAGTAGCCTACAGGAGCCTCCAATTACACCACATCCCAAGTCTCGACCTAGGAAAGAGAAAGGAAGACTTCATTGATGCCAACAGTCATGGCCCTCGAGGGCCCAAGTTTAGTCTAACTGATGTACATTCAGACCAAGCTGTAGAGATTGCATCCGGAGTGATCTAACTAAGGGATATGGAGACACAAACTGTGTAGAGTGAGCCTAGTGTTGTCTAACCGAGGGTACAGAGATTGGAACTGTGCAAAGTGATTCAAGTGTATTCATACGAAGGATAATAAAGATCAGAATGGTGCACAGTGCTCCAAGTGTTGTCTAAGCAAGGTATCAACGGACCAGAACTGCTCTCAATCAGAATGCTACAATGTATTTTACCGAAATGAATACCAGCACAGTCCTGATGGGCTGAATGGTCTCCTACTGCCCGTCTCAGTGTTTCTATGAATTGAGCACTGAGGGATGTACTCACTTCCCAATGTAGACGTTGCACTCACTCCTCCATCGGCAGTGATGGGCTGAAGCAGCACCAGGAACCCATGCAGCAAAAGCAGTGCTTTCCTCATTCTCCGCTGATCTCCTCCCAGTCACAATGAGATAGCAGGAGCACAGACGCTCTTTATATGTACACACAGAGCATTCTGTAGTTAATAATCACACACACGCAGAGCGGGTAGACTCTAACTTGGACACTTGGAAGGGAACGTTCACTAACTGAGTCCAACATTAACTGGAATCAAGTAGGTTTCTTCATTAATAAGAAGAGGGACAGATCTGAATAATGATTGAGCTGACAAAGGTTCATAGGAATTGTTAGTTGTGTTTTTAATCAGAATCATACAACAGAGACGGAGGCCATTTGACCTATGGAGCCTATGCTAGCATCTTGATCATGTTATCTCATTATTCCCAGTTTCCTCTCTGCTTTGGCCTTAGCTATGCAACATTTTCCCACTCAATTATTCATCCAATTCCTCTGCTGAAGATTACTGTTCAATCTTCTCTGAATGTCCCTTCAGGCAGCGAGTTCCAGTTCACAAAAACTCCTTTAATAAACCGAAACTCTCATCATCCTCCATCTAGTTGTCTTGTCAATGAAATAAAATCTGTTTCTACTGGTTCCCTAATCTCCCATCCTCGGAAATCTCCCACGATCTCTATTGGGAGGAGAGTTGGGGAGCTCTACCTGGTGTCCTGGGGCCAAAGTTTATCCATCGGCCAACACCATTATCACATATTATCCAGTCAGTATTGCATTGCTGCTGGGATCTTGCTGTGCACAAATTGGCTGTCACATATTGTGGATTAAAACAGTCACTGTCCTTCAAATGGACGTTCAGTGTATATCACTCATTGTGCCCAGTGAGAGCATGGTCCTTCTCTGGTGTGACTGAGCTCACCCAGACATACAGCCTCCAACCCTTTTTATAGAGCCACTATCATCTCTCCCACCCCCTCCTATCCCCCCACACACCCCCACCCCCAAAACCCCACATCTCAATTGTCTCCCCACTCGGCAAATCCAGCCCTGCAAGATTCCCTCCCTTTTACCTCATTCCCACAACCCTCTATCCATTCCCTCTTCCCAGGGCCCCTGTCCTCATTGATCCCTCACTGCCGTCTATCTGCATTGCCTGGATGGGCCGAATGGCTTCCTGAGCTGTGTTGACTCTATGAACCGCCCTTTAGTGGGTCTTCAATTGTCTCCCAGTGATTGGTATTAGCTGGAGACTAAACTACTCTCCTGTATCCAGGAGTGGGATGAAAGGTTGGAGATGTCTGGAATGCAATGTGTGGATAAAGAGTTCCATGTCGGACATCAGAGTTGAAGCACAAATCAGTCACTTTGAGCAGTTTAGCGGCCTGTTAAATATTTCCCTGGAACACGGAACTGAGCGGACACCAGGTGCCATCCTGTCTGACAGCCTTGAACAAGGTGTGAGGATCTGACAGGAATGAATCAGCACAGGATAGGGTCCAGCAGCTCACTGCCCGTCTGTGTGGACAATACACAGGCTTTAATCTTCTAAATACCCTCAACAGCCCCTCCAGGGCTCTCACATCCCCCCTCATGTGTGGTGATCAGAGCTGGATGTATTAATCTAGCTGCGGCCAAACCAGGGCTTTATAATTGTTCAGAGTATCTTCCCCTGATTTTGTCCCCAATACCTGTATTTTTGAGTATCAGGTAATGACCATCTGCAACAAGGGAGAATCTAACCATCGCCCCTAAACATTCAATGCCATTACCAACACTGAATCCCCCACTAACTTCATCCTGGGGTTTACCATTGACCAGAAACTGAACTGGACCAGCCGTATAAATACTGTGGCTACAAGAGCAGGCCAGAGGCTGGGAATCCTGCGGAGACCAACTCACCTCCTGACTCCCCAAATCCTGTCCACCAATGTCAAGGCACAAGTCAGGACAATGATGGAATACTCCCCACTTGCCTGGATGAGAGCGGCGCCCACAACACTCAAGAAGCTCGACACTATCCAAGACAAAGCAGCCCCGCTTGATCAGCACCCCATCCACAAACTCTCACTCCCTCCACCACCGACACACAGTGACAGCAGTGTGTGTACCATCTGCAAGATGCACTGCAGCAACTCACCAAGGCATCTTCGATAGCGCAGGCAAATCCACCTCCTCTCCCATCTAGAAGGACAAGGGCAGCAGACACATGGGAACACCACCACCTGGAAGTTCCCCTCCGAGCCACTCACCATCTTGACTTGGAAATATATCGACCGTTCCTTCACTGTCACTGTGTCCAAATCCTGGAACTGCCTCCCTAACAGCGCTGTGGATGTACCTACACCACAAGGACTGCAGCGGCTCACCACCACCTTCTCAAGGGGCAATTTGGGAGGGGCATTAAATGCTGGCCTAGCCAGCGATGCCCTCATTCCCTGAATGAATTTTAAGCAATGGAGCCCAATACCCTCCACGCTTCACTAACTGCTCTCTCATCCTGCCCTGCCAAATGTCAAAGATAAAATTTCAGAACAACCCATATCGCTGTGTCTCTGAACGCTCTTTAAAATTGTGTCATGTAGCCCATAATGCCTCTCCCTATTCCTTCTGTCAAAATGCATCACCTCATACCCCTCTCTACAAAATTCCATCTGCCACTTTTCTGCCCATTCTGACCTACTATCTACGTCCTGTTTCCATCGATATCTATCGTCCTCACTGGTTGCCATGACTTCAAGTATTGTTTCATCGACAAGTTTTGGAATGTCACCGTATTCCTGATGTCAGTAATTGGGGGAACAGCACTGTCTACATGCTCCAATCTGACAAACAGCCCTTTACTCCAAGAGCACTTGTGCTGGATCATCGGCTGAGGGAGGGCAGTAGACGAGAATCAGAAGGAGCCATTTTCTTGCCCATGTTTGACCTGATGTCATGAGTCAATATTGAGGACTCCAATGGAAACTCCCTCCCACCTGCAGAGCACTGAGTCACTGCCGGTGGGACAGGGACATACCCAGGGATGGTGATGGACACGTCTGGGACAATGGCTCTGAGACATGACTCTGTGAAAATGATTATGCTGGAGCTACAGGACCTGAATGTGGCCCTGCCATTGTCTGACCTCCCCCTTCCCTCCCTGTCAATGTGGAGACACACCGATCCGAGTGAGAAATGAGACACAGACAAGAGGCGGTGTCCAACGCAGCCAGTTTTATTCACATGATCCAGGAACCAGTGGGTCAGGGGGCACGGGCCCTACACAGTCCGTGGAGCCTCTAGACGGTGCTGGAGTCACGAGCCTTGCTGACCCAAACATGATTCCTCCTTTTATGATTCGCTTCACCACGCAGCATTTATACAACCAATAGCACTTGTGGCGTGTCAAACCCTCGTTTCTGCAGCACTGTCCCCATTGACAGGTGCCCCCTTTAATTCTGTCACATGCAGAGACAACACCTGAAACACAGAAAGGAATCCGCTGTTGATGTCACCAGTAAGGACCCTCGACTCTCGCTCAAACATTTATTATGTGTCACCCTAAATGTTGAAGTCCCCCTTTCACTGCCACTTCCTGATATTGCACTATCATCAGTTTGGTCTGTGAGGCCTAGACAAAGGATATGGAGAACAGGACTACTCACAGCGTTCGATGGGTGGCCTAACCAAGTGATATAGAGAGCAGAACTGAGCTCAGTTCTTCAAGCGTAGCCAGGCCAAGGGATATGGAGTCCAAAACTGCACACAGTGTTTCAGGTTTGTTCAGGCCCAGGGATGTGGAGACCAGAACTGTGCTCAGTGCTCCAAGTGTGGCCAGGCCAAGAGATATGGAGACCATATACGTGTCAAGTACTCCAAGTGTGATCTAACAGGGATATGGAGACCAGAACTGTGCACACTGCTCCGAGTGTGTCTAACGGAGGGATTTGGAGACCAGAACTGTGCCCAGTGATCCAGGTGTGGCCAGGGTAAGTGTAATGGAGAGCAGAACTGAGCACAGTGCTCCAGGTGTAGCCAGGCCAAGGGATATGGAGACCATAACTGTGTCTAGTGCTCCTAGTTTGGTCTAACTAAGGGATACGGAGACCATAACTCTACACAGTGCTCCAGGTATTGCCGAACGGAGTGATATGGATTCCAGAACCATGCAGAGTGGTCCAAGTGTCGTCAACTGAGGGATATGGAGGCCTAAACTGTGTACAGTGATTACAGTGTGTTCTCACTGAGGGATTAGGGTCCAGAACTGTGCACAGTGCTCCAAGCATGGTCTAACCAATGTGTATGGAGACCGATGTCAACAGTGCACCAAATGTGGCCTAACCATGGATTGTGGAGACCAGATTTGTGCAAAGGACTCCAAATGTGGCGGGGCCAAGAATTATGCAGAGCCAAACTGTGCACAGTGCCCAATATATGGCCTAACTGAAGGATATGAGGTCCAGAACTGTGCACAGTGCTCCAAGTGTGGTCTAACCGTTGGATATAGAGACTAGGACTGGGCATAGTGCTCCAGATGTGCTCTAACCAAGGGATATGAAGACCAGAACAGTGCACAGAGCTCCAGCTGTAATCCATCCAAGCATAGACGAAACCAGAACTGTCCACAGTGCTCAAAGCACGCTCTAACCAAGGAACAGGGAGACCAGGTCTGTGCACAGCGCTCCAGATGTGGTCCAAATGAGGGATATGGAGAACAGAACTGCCCACAGTGCTCCAAGAGAGTCAGGCCAAGGGATATGAAGGCCAGACCTGTGCACAGTGCTCCAGGTGAAGCCAGGCCAAGCGATATGGAGACAATAACTGTGTCCAATGCTCCAAGTGTGATGTAGCCGAGGGATATGGAGCCCATAACTCTCCACAGTGCTCCAGACGTGATCCTAACAAGGCATATGGAAACCAGCACTGTGCACAGTGCTCCAAGTGTGGCCAGGCCAAGAGATATGCAGACCAGAACTGTCCACGGTGCAGCAAGTGTGCTCTAACCCTGGGATATGAAGACGAGAACTGTGAACAGTTTCCCAGATGTGGTCCAATCACGGGTTTGGAGATCAGAACTGTGAACAGTGTCCAAGTGTGGTCAACCGAGGGATATGGAGGCCAAAACTGTGCACAGTGCATGGTCTAACAGAGGGACAGGGAGACCAGGACTGTGCGCAGTGCTCCAAGTGTGGTCTTCCTGAGGGGAAACAAAACCAGAACTGTGCACCGTGCTTCAAGTGTGGCCAGGACAAGGGATATACAGGCCAGTATTGTGCACAGTGCTCCAGGATTGGTCTAAATGATGGATATGACGGCCAGAACTGTCCACAGTGCTCCAAGCACACTCTAACTGAGGAATAGGGAGACCAGTTCTGTGCACAGTGCTCTAGATGTGGTCCAAACGAGGGATATGGAGGCCAGAACTGTGCACAGTGCTCCAAGTGTTTCAGGCCAAGTGATATGGCCATCAGAACTGTTCACAGTGCTCTTAGTGTGGTCTAAACGATGGATATGGACACTAGAACTGTGCACAGTGCTCTCAGTGTGGTCTAAACGATGGATATGGAGGGCAGAACTGTGCACAGTGCTGCAAATGTAGCCAGGCCAAGTGAAATGGAGACCATTTCTGTGCCCTGTGCTTCAAGTGTGGTCTAGCCGAGGGTTCTGGAGCCCATAACTGTGCACAGGGCTCCAGGTTTGTCTGAAAATAGGGATATGGGGGCCTAAACTGTGCACAGTGCTAAGCGCGTCATCAACTGAGGGATATGGAGGAGAAAACTGTACACAGTGCTCCGAGTATTGTCAACCGAGGCACATGGAAGACAAACCTGGGCACAGTGCACCGAGTGTGGTCTAACTGAGGGATTCGGAACCAGAACAGTGCAGAGCGCTCCAATTGCGGCCGGGGCAAGGGATGTTAAGTGCAGAATTGTGCACAGTGCTCCACGTGTGGTCAGGCCAAGAGTTATGGAGATCAGAACTGTACACAGTGATCTAAGTGTGGCCGAACAAAGAGAAATGGAGACCACAACTGTGCAAGATGCTTCAACTGCCATCAAATGAGGGATATGGAGACCAGAACAGTGCACAGTTCTCCAACTATGGTCTATCCTTTGTAGGGCCAGTGTATCACTCACTTCTCCCAATGAAACCATGATCCTTCTCTGGTGTGACTGAGTTCACCCAGAGGTACAGCCTCTACACTCCCCTTCTAGAGAACCTAGTTCCTCTCCCAGCCGCCCCCTCACATCTTAATTGCTGCCACACTTGTTACCTCCAACCCTGGAACATCTGCTCTTGATTACCTCATTCCCACAACACTCTATCCAACCCCTTTTCCCAGGGGTCCTCTCTTTATTTATCCCTCACGGCCGTCCATCTGCATGGACTGGATGGGCCGAATGGCTTCCTGAGCCGTGATGACTCTATGAACCTCCCTTTAATGGGTCTTCAATTGTCTCCCAGTGATGGGCATTAGCTGGAGACTAAACTACTCTCCTGTATCCAGGATTGGGATGAAAGGTTGGAGATGTCTGGAATGCAATGTGTGGATAAAGAGTTCCATGTCGGACATCAGAGTTGAAGCACAAATCAGTCACTTTGAGCAGTTTACCGGCCTGTTAAATATTTCCCTAGAACACGGAACTGAGCGGACACCAGGTGCCATCCTGTCTGACAGCCTTGAACAAGGTGTGAGGATCTGACAGGAATGAATCAGCACAGGATAGGGTCCAGCAGCTCACTGCCCGTCTGTGTGGACAATACACAGGCTTTAATCTTCTAAATACCCTCAGCAGCCCCTCCAGGGCTCTCACATCCCGCCTCATGTGTGGTGATCAGAGCTGGATGTATTAATCTACCTGCGGCCTAACCAGGGCTTTATAATTGTTCAGAGTATCTTCCCCTGATTTTGTCCCCAATACCTGTATTTTTGAGTTTCAGGTAATGACCATCTGCAACAAGAGAGAATCAAACCATCGCCCCTTGACATTCAATGCCATTACTATCACTGAATCCCCCACTACCTTCATCCTGGGGGTTACCATTGACCAGAAACTGAACTCTCAGCCATATAAGCACTGTGGCTACAAGAGCAGGTCAGAGGCTGGGAATCCTGTGGAGAGTAACTCACCTCCTGACTCCCCAAAGCCTGTCCAGCATCTAAAAGGCACTAGTCAGGAATATGATGGAATACTCTCCACTTGCCTGGATGAGTGCGGCTCCCACAACACTCAAGAAGCTCAACACCATCTGGTACAAAGCAGCTCCGCTTGATTGGCACCCCATCCACAAACACTCACTCCCTCCACCACCGAAGCACAGTAGCTACAGTGTACCTTACCATCTACAAGATGCACTGCAGCAACTCATCAAGGCTACTTCGATAGCGCCGCCCAAATCCACCTCCTCTAACATCTAGAAGGACAAGGGCAGCAGACACATGGGAACACCACCACCTGGAAGTTCCCCTCTGAGCCACTCACCATCCTGACTTGGAAATATATCTGACTTTACTTCACTGTCGCTTAGTCAAAATCCTGGAACTCCTTCCCTAACAGCGCTGTGGATGTACCTACACCACAGGGACCGCAGCAGCTCACCGCCACCTTCTCAAGGGGCAATTTGGGAGGAGCATTAAATGCTGGCCTAGCCAGCGATGCCCACATTCCCTGAATTAATTTTAAGTAATGGAGCCCAATACCCTCCACGCTTCACTAACTGCTCTCTCATCCTGCCCTGCCAAATGTCAATTTCGGAACACCCCATATCACTCTGTCTCTGAACGCTTTTTAAAATTGTGTCATGTAGCCCATAATGCCTTTCCCTAATCCTTCTGTCAAAGTGTATCAACTCATACCCCTTGTTCAATGCTGTCAGACAGGGTGGCACCTGGTGTCCGCTCAGTTCCATGTTCCAGGGACATATTTAACAGGCCGGTAAACTGCTCAAAGTGACTGATTTGTGCTTCAACTCTGATGGCCGACATGGAACTCTTTATCCACACATTGCATTCCAGACATCTCCAACCTTTCATCCCAATCCTGGATTCAGGAGAGTAGTTTAGTCTCCAGCTAATGTCCATCACTGGGGTACAATTGAAGACCCATTAAAGGGAGGTTCATAGAGTCATCACTGCTCAGGAAGCCATTCGGCCCATCCAGTCCATGCAGATAGACGGCAGTGAGGGACAAACGCAGACAGGACCCCTGGGAAAAGGGAATTGATACCGTCTTGCGGGAATGAGGTAAAAGAGAGCAGATTTTCCAAGGTTGGAGATACCGAGGGGGGCGGCAATAAAGATGTGAGGGGGCAGGTGGTAGAGGAACTAAGTTCTCTTGAAGGGGAGGGTAGAGGCTGTACCTGTGGGTGAGCTCAGTCACACCAGAGAAGGATCATGGTCTCACTGGGAGAAGAGAGAGATACTCTGGCCCTACAAAGGATAGATCACACTCGGAGAACTGTGCACAGTTCTGGTCTCCATATCCCGCGGATAGACCACACTTGGAGCACTGTGCACAGTTCTGGTTCCAAATCCCTCAGTTAGACCACACTCGGAGCACTGTGCACAGATTTGGCCCCCATATCCCTCAGTTGACGACATTTGGAGCACTGCCCACAGTTCTGGTCTCTATATCTCTCTGTTGGACCACACATAGAGCAACGTGCACAGTTCTGGTCCCCATATCCCTCGGCCTGAAACACTTGGAGCACTATGCACATTTCTGGTCTCTGTATCACTCGGTTAGGCCAGACTTAGAGCACTCTGCACAGTTCTTGTCTCCATAGCCCGTGGTTAGAGCACATTTGGAGTACTGTGTACAGTTCAGGTCTTCATAACCCCGTTGGAACACATTTGGATCACTGTGCACAGTTCTGCTCTCCATATCTATTGGCCTGGTCACACGTGGAGCTCTGGCCACAGTTCTGCTCTCAATTTCCCTTGGCCTGGCCACACTTGAAGCACATTGCACAGTTATGGTTCCAAATCCCTCAGTTGGGCCACACTCGGAGCACTGTGTACAGTTGTGGCCTCTATATCCCTCAGTTAGAGAACACTTGGAGCACTGTGCACAGTTCTTGACTCCAAATCCCTCCGTTAGACCAGACTCAGAGCACGGTGCATAGTTCTGATCTCCATATCGCTTGGAAAAGCCACCCATCGAATGCTGTGAGTAGTCCTGTTCTCCATATCCTTTGTCTAGGCCTCACAGACCAAACTGATGATAATGCAATATCAGGATGTGGCAGTGAAAGGGGGACTTCAACATTTAGGGTGACACATAATAAATGTTTGAGTGAGAGTCGAGGGTCTTTAGTGGTGACATCAACAGAGGATTCCTTTCTGCATTTCAGGTGTTGTCTCTGCATTTGACAGAATTAAAGGGGGCACCTGTCAATGGGGACAGTGCTGCAGAAACGAGGGTTTGACACGCCACAAGTGCTATTGGTTGTATGAATGCTGCGTGGTGAAGCGTATCATAAAAGGAGGAATCACGTTTGGGTCAGCAAGGCCCCTGACTCCAGCACCGTCTAGAGGCTCCACGGACTGTGTAGGGCCCGTGCCCCCTGACCCACTGGTTCCTGGATCATGTGAATAAAACTGGCTGCGTTGATCACAGCCTCTTGTCCGTGTCTCATTTCTCACTCGGATCGGTGTGTCTCCACATTGACAGGGAGGGAAGGGGGAGGTCAGACAATGGCAGGGCCACATTCAGGTCCTGTAGCTCCAGCATAATCATTTTCACAGAGTCATGTCTCAGAGCCATTGTCCCAGACGTGTCCATCACCATCCCTGGGTATGTCCCTGTCCCACCGGCAGTGACTCAGTGCTCTGCAGGTGGGAGGCAGTTTCCATTGGAGTCCTCAATATTGAATCATGACATCAGGTCAAACATGGGCAAGAAAATGTCTCCTTCTGATTCTCGTCTACTGCCCTCCCTCAGCCGATGATCCAGCACAAGTGCTCTTGGAGTAAAGGGCTGTTTGTCAGATTGGAGCATGTAGACAGTGCTGTTCCTCCAATTACTGACATCAGGAATACGGTGACATTCCAAAACTTGTCGATGAAACAATACTTGAAGTCATGGCAACCAGTGAGGACGATAGATATCGATGGAAACAGGACGTAGATAGGAGGGCAGAATGGGCAGAACAGTGGCAGATGGAATTTTGTAGAGAGGGGTATGAGGTGATGCATTTTGACAGAAGGAATAGGGAGAGGCATTATGGGCTACATGACACAATTTTAAAGAGCGTTCAGAGTCAGAGAGATAAGGGGTGTTCTGAAATTTTACCCTCAGTTAGACGACATTTGGTGCACTGTGCACAGTTCTGCTCTCCATTTCCTTTGGCCTGGTCACACATAGATCACTGGGCACAGTTTTGGTCTCCATGTCCCTCGGTTGACCATATTCGGAGCACTGTGCATAGTGTTGGCCTCCATGTCACTCGGTTGGAGACACTTTGTGCCCAGTGCACAGTTCTGGCTTCCATATCACTCTGTTCAGCCACACCTGGAGCACTATACACAGTTATGTCCTCCCTACCCATTGGGCAGACCACACTTGGAGCACTCTGCACAGTTCTTGTCTCCATATCACTCAGTTACAACGCACTCGGAGCACTGTGCACAGTTTTGACCTTCATATACCTCAGTTGATGACACTTGGAGCACTGTGCACAGTTTGACCTTCATATCCCTCAGTTGATGACACTTGGAGCACTGTGCACATTTTTGCTCTTCCTATCCCTGGGCCTGTACAAACTTGAAACACTGTGCACAGTTTTGGTCTCCATGTTGCTTGGCCTGTCCACACTTGGAGCACTGTTCACAGTTCTAGTCTCTATATCCCTCAGTTAGACCACACTCGGAGCACTGTGCACAGTTTTGTCCTGCATATCCATCTGTTGATGACACATGGTGCAAAGGACACAGTTTCGTTCTCCATATCCCTTGGCCTGCCTGCACTTGGAGCACTGTGCACAGTTCTGGTCTCCAAATCCCTCAGTTAGACCACACTTGTCGCAATCTGTTCAGTTCTGGTCTTCAAATCCCTCCGTTAGACCACACTTGGAGCATTGTGTTCAGTTCTGCTCCCCATAACACTTGGTTAGTCCACCCATCAAGCGCTGTGAATAGTCCTGCTCTCCATGTCCTTTGTCTAGGCCTCACAGACCAAACTGATGATAGTACAATATCAGGATTTGGAAGTGAATGGGGGACTTTAACATTTAGGGTGATACAAAATAAATGTTTGAGCGAGAGTCGAGGGTCCTTACTGGTGACATCAACAGCGGATTCCTTTCTGCATTTCAGGTGTTGTGTCTGCATGTGACAGAATTAAAGGGGGCACCTGTCAATGGGGACAGTGCTGCAAAAACGAGGGATTGACACGCCACAAGTGCTATTGGTTGTATGAATTCTGCGTGGTGAAGTGTATCATAAAAGGAGGAATCATGTTTGGGTCAGCAAGGCCTGTGATTCCAGCACCGTCTAGAGGCTCCACAGACTATGTAGGGCCCGTGCCCCCTGACACATTGGTTCCTGGATCATGTGAATAAAACTGGCTGCTTTGGTCACCGCCTATTGTCTGTGTCTCATTTCTCACTCGGATCAGTGTGTCTCCACATTGACAGGGAGGGAAGGGGGAGGTCAGACAATGGCAGGGCCACATTCAGGTCCTGTAGCTCCAGCATAATCATTTTCACAGAGTCATGTCTCAGAGACATTGTCCCAGACGTGTCCATCACCATCCCTGGGTACGTCCCTGTCCCACCGGCAGTGACACAGTGCTCTGCAGGTGGGAGGGAGTTTCCATTGGAGTCCTCAATATTGACTCATGACATCAGGTCAAACATGGGCAAGAAAATGGCTCCTTCTGATTCTCGTCTACTGCCCTCCCTCAGCCGATGATCCAGCACAAGTGCTCTTGGAGTAAAGGGCTGTTTGTCAGATTGGAGCATGTAGACAGTGCTGTTCCCCCAATTACTGACATCAGGAATATGGTGACATTCCAAAACTTGTCGATGAAACAACACTTGAAGTCATGACAACCAGTGAGGACGATAGATATCGATGGAAACAGGACGTAGATAGGAGGGCAGAATGGGCAGAACAGTGGCAGATGGGATTTTGTAGAGAGGGGTATGAGGTGATGCATTTTGACAGAAGGAATAGGGAGAGGCATTATGGGTTACATGACACAATTTTAAAGAGTGTTCAGAGACAGAGGGATATGGGGTGTTCTGAAATGCTTTCTTTGACATTTGGCAGGGCAGGATGAGAGAGCAGTCAGTGAAGCGTGGAGGGTATTGGGTTCCATTGCTTAAAATTCATTCAGGGAATGTGGGCATCACTGGCTAGGCCAGCATTTAATGCCCCTCACAAATTGCCCCTTGAGAAGGTGGTGATGAGCCGCTGCAGTCCCTGTGGTGTAGGTACATCCATAGCGCTGTTAGGGAGGGAGTTCCAGGATTTTGACCCAGCGACAGTGAAGGAACGGCCGATATATTTCCAAGTCAGGATGGTGAGTGGCTCAGAGGGGAACTTCCAGGTGGTGGTGTTCCCATGTGTCTGCTGCCCTTGTCCGTCAAGATGTTAGAGGAGGTGGATTTGGGCAGCGCTATCGAAGGAGCCTTGGTGAGTTGCTGCAGTGCATCTTGTAGATGGTACACGCACTGCAGCTACTGTGCGTCGGTGGTGGAGGGAGTGAGTGTTTGTGGATGGGGTGCTAATCAAGCGGGGCTGATTTGTCCTGGATGGTGTCGAGCTTCTTGAGTGTTGTGGGAGCCGCTCTCATCCAGGCAAGTTGGGAGTATTCCATCATAGTCCTGACTGGTGCCTTGTCGATGGTGGACAGGTTTTGGGGAGTCAGGAGGTGAGTTACTCTCCGCAGGATTCCCAGCCTCTGACCTGCTCTTGTAGCCACAGTATTTATATGGCTGGTCCAGTTCATTTTCTGCTCAATGGTAACCCCCAGGATGTTGTAGTGGGGGTTTCAGTGATTGTAATGGGAATGAACCTCAAGGGGAGATGGTTAAATTCTCCCTTGTTGCAGATGGTCATTACCTGACACTGAAAAATACAGGTATTGGGTACAAAATCAGGGGAAGATACTCTGAACAATTATAAAGCCCTGGTTAGGCCGCAGCTAGATTAATACATCCAGCTCTGATCACCACACATGAGGGGGGATGTGAGAGTCCTGGAGGGGCTGCTGAGGGTATTTAGAAGATTAAAGCCTGTGTATTGTCCACACAGACGGGCAGTGAGCTGCTGGACCCTATCCTGTGCTGATTCATTCCTGTCAGATCCTCACACCTTGTTCAAGGCTGTCAGACAGGATGGCACCTGGTGTCCGCTCAGTTCCGTGTTCCAGGGAAATATTTAACAGGCCGCTAAACTGCTCAAAGTGACTGATTTGTGCTTCAACTCTGATGGCCGACATGGAACTCTTTATCCACACATTGCATTCCAGACATCTCCAACCTTTCATCCCACTCCTGGATACAGGAGAGTAGTTTAGTCTCCAGCTAATGCCATCACTGGGAGACAATTAAACACCCAATTAAGGTGGATTCATTGGGTCATCACGGCTCAGGAAGCCATTCGGCCCATCCAGTCAATGCAGATAGACGGCAGTGAGGGATCAATGAGGACAGGGGCTCTGGGAAGAGGGAATGGATAGAGGGTTGTGGGAATGAGGTAAAAGGGAGGGAATCTTGCAGGGCTGGAGGTGCCGAGTGGGGAGACAATTGAGATGTGGGGTGTTGGGGGTGG
The DNA here is from genome assembly GCF_017639515.1 of Carcharodon carcharias. Taxonomy (NCBI): domain Eukaryota; kingdom Metazoa; phylum Chordata; class Chondrichthyes; order Lamniformes; family Lamnidae; genus Carcharodon; species Carcharodon carcharias. Next base: position 51,519 of record NW_024470775.1, read on the forward strand.
GGGTCTGTTGGGGGATAGGAGGGGGTGGGAGAGATGATAGTGTCTCTGGAAGGAGGGGTGGAGGCTGTATGTCTGGGTGAGCTCAGTCACACCAGAGAAGGACCATGGTCTCACTGGGCACAGTGAGCGATATACACTGGCCCTACAAAGGATAGAGTTCACGATGCTGAACACAGCACCCGGAAATGCCGCCTGGAGGATTGTCCGGGCCCCTGACTGCAGACTCACTGTAGGGTGTGGCGTTGGGGAAATTACAGCCCCGGATTTAAAATAAAACACAAATAGCGGTGATGGTGAGAGTGAAACTAGTGGATTGTGCTGAAGACACACCTGGTGGACTCATGTCACTTAGGGAAGGGAATCTGCCATCTCTGGAATCCATTCAGCCCATCTAGTCCATGCTGATAGATGGCAGTGAGGGATCAATGAGGTGATCCCACTTGGGAAGCGGGAATAGATAGAGGGTTGTGGGAATGATGTAGTAGAGAGCTGATTTTCCAGGGTTGGAAGAACCGAGTGGGGAGAGAAATAAGATGTGAGGGGGCAGGTGGGAGAGGAGATAGGGGTTTTGGAATGAGCTTTGGAGACTTTATCTCTGGGTGAGCTCAGTCACACAAGAGAAGGATCAGGGTCTCATTGGGAGCAGTGAGTGATACACTGTCCCTACAAAGGATAGGCCACACGTGGAGAACTGTGCACAGTTCTTGTCTCTGTATCGCTCGGTTGGACAACACTTAGAGCACTGTGCACTGTTCAGGCCTCTATATCCCTTGACCTGACACACCTGGAGCACTGTGCACAGTTCTGCTCTCCAAATCCCTCGTTTGGACCACATCTGCAGCACTGGGCACAGTTTTGTCCTCCATATCCCTTGGTTGTCCACACTCAGAGCACTGAGCAGTGTTGACCTTCATATCCCTCGGTTGACCCGCTTGGGCACTGTTCACAATTCTGGTCTCCAAACCCTTGGTTGTACTACATCTGGGCACTGTGCACAGTTCTGGTCTTCATATCCCACAGTTAGATCACACTTGCTGCACTGGGCACAGTTCTGTTCTCCATTTCCCTTGGCCTGGCCACACCAAGAGCACTGTGCACAGCTCTGGTCTCCGAATCCCTCAGTAAGACCATACTCGGAGCACTGTGCACAGTTCAGGCCTCCATATCCATCAGTTTGAGACACTTTGAGCACTGTGCACAGTTCTGGCTCCATATCCCTCTGATCAGCCACACCTGGAGCACAATACATAGTTATAGCCTCCATATCCCTCAGTTAGGCAACACTTGGAACACTAAACACAGTTATGGCCTCCATATCTCTCGGCTTGGCCACATTTGGAGCACTGTGCACTGTTCTGTTCTCCAAATCCCTCGGAGCACAGTGAATAGTTTTCGCCTCCATATCCATCGGATCACCATACCCGGAGCACTTTGCACAGTTTTGGACTCCATTTCCCTCACTTCATGGCTCTTGGAGCACTGTGCACAGTTCTGGTCACCATTTCGCTTGGTTAGGCCACTCTGTTCTCCATGTCCTTTGTCTAGGACTCACAGACCAAAGTGATGATAGAGCAATATCAGGATTTAGAAGTGAATGAGGGCCTTTAACATTTAGGGTGACACATAATAAATGTTTGAGCGAGAGTCGAGGGTCCTTACTGGTGGCATCAACAGCGGATTCCTTTCTGCATTTCAGGTGTTTTCTCTGCATGTGACAGAATTAAAGGGGGCACTGTCAATGGGGACAGTGCTGCAGAAACGAGGGTTTGACACACCACAAGTGACTCAATGCTCGGCAGACAAGTGGGGAATATTCCATCATAGTCCTGACTGGTGCCTTGTCGATGTTGGACAGGTTTTGGGGAGTCAGGAGGTGAGTTACTCTCCACAGGATTCCCAGCCTCTGACCTGCTCTTGTAGCCACAGTATTTATATGGCTGGTCCAGTTCAGTTTCTGGTCAATGCTAACCCCCAGGATGAAGTTAGTGGGGGATTCAGCGATGGTAATGGCATTGAATGTCAAGGGGCGATGGTTAGATTCTCCCTTGTTGCAGATGGTCATTACCTGACACTCAAAAATACAGGTATTGGGGACAAAATCAGGGGAAGATACTCTGAACAATTATAAAGCCCTGGTTAGGCCGCAGCTAGATTAATACATCCAGCTCTGATCACCACACATGAGGGGGGATGTGAGAGCCCTGGAGGGGCTGCTGAGGGTATTTAGAAGATTAAAGCCTGTGTATTGTCCACACAGACGGGCAGTGAGCTGCTGGACCCTATCCTGTGCTGATTCAGTCCTGTCAGATCCTCACACCTTGTTCAAGGCTGTCAGACAGGATGGCACCTGGTGTCCGCTCAGTTCCGTGTTCCAGGGAAATATTTAACAGGCCGGTAAACTGCTCAAAGTGACTGATTTGCGCTTCAATTCTGATGTCCGACATGGAAGTCTTTATCCACACATTGCATTCCAGACATCTCCAACCTTTCATCCCACTCCTGGATACAGGAGAGTAGTTTAGTTTCCAGCTAATACCAATCACTGGGAGACAATTGAAGACCCATTAAAGGGCGGTTCATAGAGTCAACACAGCTCAGGAAGCCATTCGGCCCATCCAGGCAATGCAGATAGACGGCAGTGAGGGATCAATGAGGACAGGGGCCCTGGGAAGAGGGAATGGATAGAGGGTTGTGGGAATGAGGTAAAAGGGAGGGAATCTTGCAGGGCTGGATTTGCCGAGTGGGGAGACAATTGAGATGTGGGGTTTTGGGTTGGGGGTGTGTGGGGGGATAGGAGGGGGTGGGAGAGATGATAGTGGCTCCAGAAAAAGGGTTGGATGCTGTATCTCTGGGTGAGCTCAGTCACACCAGAGAAGGACCATGCTCTCACTGGGCACAGTGAGTGATATACACTGAACGTCCACTTGAAGGACAGTCACTGTTTTAATCCACAATATGTGACAGCCAATTTCTGCACAGCAAGATCCCAGCAGCAATGCAATACTGACTGGATAATATGTGATAATGGTGTTGGCCAATGGATAAACTTTGGCCCCAGGACACCAGGTAGAGCTCCCCAACTCTTCTCCCAATAGAGATCGTGGGAGATTTCCGAGGATGGGAGATTAGGGAACCAGTAGAAACAGATTTTATTTCATTTACAAGACAACTAGATGGAGGATGATGAGAGTTTCGGTTTATTAAAGGAGTTTTTGTGAACTGGAACTCGCTGCCTGAAGGGACATTCAGAGAAAATTGAACAGTAATCTTCAGAAGAGGAATTGGATGAATAATTGCGTGGGAAAATGTTGCATAGCTAAGGATAAAGCACAGAGGAAACTGGGAATAATGAGATAAAATGATCAAGATGCTAGCATAGGCACCATAGGTCAAATGGCCTCCGTCTCTGTTGTATGATTCTGATTAAAAACACAACTAACAATTCCTATGAACCTTTGTCAGCTCAATCATTATTCAGATCTGTCCCTCTTCTTATTAATGAAGAAACCTACTTGATTCCAGTTAATGTTGGACTCAGTTAGTGAACGTTCCCTTCCACGTGTCCAAGTTAGAGTCTACCCGCTCTGCGTGTGTGTGATTATTAACTACAGAATGCTCTGTGTGTACATATAAAGAGCGTCTGTGCTCCTGCTATCTCATTGTGACTGGGAGGAGATCAGCGGAGAATGAGGAAAGCACTGCTTTTGCTACTTGGGTTCCTGGTGCTGCTTCAGCCCATCACTGCCGATGGAGGAGTGAGTGCAATGTCTACATTGGGAAGTGAGTAAATCCCTCAGTGCTCAATTTATAGAAACACTGAGACGGGCAACAGGAGACCATTCAGCCCATCAGGACTGTGCTGGTATTCATTTCGGTAAAAGACATTGTAGCATTCTGATTGAGAGCAATTCTGGTCCGTTGATACCTTGCTTAGACAACACTTGGAGCACTGTGCACCATTCTGATCTTTATTATCCTTCGTATGAATACACTTGAATCACTGTGCACAGTTCCAGTCTCTGTACCCTCGGTTAGACAACACTAGGCTCACTCTACACAGTTTGTGTCTCCATATCCCTTAGTTAGATCACTCTGGATGCAATCTCTACAGCTTGGTCTGAATGTACATCAGTTAGACTAAACTTGGGCCCTCGAGGGCCATGACTGTTGGCATCAATGAAGTCTTCCTTTCTCTTTCCTAGGTCGAGACTTGGGATGTGGTGTAATTGGAGGCTCCTGTAGGCTACTCAATTGCAGAGTAGGTGAGAGAGAGATGAAGGGGAGTTGCCTCGCCAATTATAAGTGCTGCATGGCTAAATGAGCAACAAAAGGGGAAATGTCCCCCTGTGAGAGCCGCCTGAGGCTCTGATTGAAGCTATCTGTAATTCCTGTCATTCTGCTTCTGACACATTGTGTGGATCCAATGACCCCTGACCCCACTGCTTTCTGAATCATGTGAATAAAACTGGCTGCATCGATCACCGCCTCTTGTCCGTTTCTCATTTCTCACTCGGATCGGTGTGTCTCCATATTGACAGGAAGGGAGGGCAGGTCAGACAATGGCAGGGTCACATTGACATCTTCTAACTCCAATGTAGACACACTCACAGAAACATAACGTAAAGACAATGTGCTAATCGTTTGCCCCCATTCCCTGGGTATCCCGTGTCCCTCTGACAGGACTGTCCCCAGCAGAGGTGACAGAGCAGTGACATACAGTCGGGAGAGGCTGGTCCTGGGAGTTCTCAACAAGACCACAGTCTCTCTGATGTCACAAGACATGAGGGCAAACAAGGGAATAGAAACCTCCTGCTCTCTCCCACCTACCGCTTTCCCGTATCTGATCAATCTCTCCTCCTCCATGATAAACACCACATGGAGGAAGCACTGAGCGTATCGAGGGCTCATAATGTTCTCTGCTGTGGGCCCTGCATGTCCATCACCAAGAGTGTCTCAGGGTCCCCGTTACAGACCCAGGTGTCCGAGCCCTGAAAGGCAGAATAGGCCTGAGGCAGGTGAACCAACAAGAGGGAAGATTCTACTCCACCCCATCCTCACCAATCTACCTGCTGCAGATACATCTGTCCCTGACGGTGTTGGTAGGAATGACCACTGCACAGTCCTTGTGATGATTGGCTCCTGTCCTCACACTGAGGACACTCTCCATTGTTTTGTGTGGCACTCATTGCTTTCAATGGGATCGATTCAGAACAGGTCACACAGCTTAAATATCAACACACACCATGTGCTTTGGGTCATCATCAACAGCAGAATTAAAATCAAACACAACCTGCAAGGTCATGGCCTGGATATTCCTGACACTTCCATAACCTTCAAGACAAGGGATCAAGCCTGATTCCCTGAAGAATGCAGGAGAGACTGTCAAGAGCAGAGCCAGGCATATTGAAAAGAAAATGATGTTCTAACCATCTTAGGAATCACCTCATTCATCCATTGGTGTAATTATTGTTGCTTCCTAAAGCAATTCTACTGTACATAGTGTTAGTGATGACATTCCTTGACATGTATGTATTATTGGGATGTTGTTAAGATGTCTTTGGCTTGACATCTCTTTAACAGTCCAACTGCTTTCATGTAGCTTTAAGGAGATTAAAAAGAGGAGGTATGAACTGAGATTGCATTTGGCCACATTTTGCATTTGGGCTCCAATGAGTCCAGCATACCACACCCACACACCCACACCCCCACCACCCCCATACCCACACCCACACCCCCACCCCCACCATCCCCATGCCCACACCCACACCACCCCCACTCCCACACCCACACCCCCAGCACACCCACACCCCCACACCCACACCCATACCCCCACCACACCCCCCACACCCACACCCCCACACCCACACTCCCAGCACACCCACACCCCCAGCACACCCACACCCCCACACCCACACCCCCAGCTCCCACACCCACACCCACACCCACACCACACCCACAACCCCCACACCCACACCCACACCCCCACCACACCCACACCCCCACCACCCCCACACCCACACCCACACGCCCACACCCACACCCCCACCACACCCACACCCCCACCCCCACCACCCCCACACCCACACTCCCAGCACACCCACACCCCCAGCACACCCACACCCCCACACCCACACCCATACCCCCACCACACCCCCCACACCCACACACCCACACCCCCACACCCCCACCACACCCACACCCCACCACCCCCACACTCCCAGCACACCCACACCCCCAGCACACCCACACCCCCACACCCACACCCCCGCCACACCCCCCACACCCACATCCCCACCACACCCACACCCCCACCACCCCCACACCCACACCCCCAGCACACCCACACCCACACCCCCACACCCACACCCCCAGCACAGCCACACCCACACCCAACCCCACCCCCACACCCACACCCACACACCCAAACCGACACCCACACCCCCACCCACACCCACACCCACACCCACGCCCATACCACCCCACCCCACCCCACCCCACCCCACCCCACCCCACCCCACCCCCATAACCCCACCCTCTGCCAGATGCTCTTTGAATTACACACACTCACCTTCACTGATCCACCCCCTGCTGGATGCTCCCAGAATTACACATACTCACCTTTACTGATCCACCCCCTGCTGGATGCTCCCAGAATTACACACACTCACCTTTACTGATCTACCCCCTGCTGGATGCTCCCAGAATTACACACACTCACCTTTACTTATCTACCCCTCTGCGTGATGCTCCCAGAATTACACACATTTTTTTTGAAAAATATACTTTATTCATCAAATATCTGGAAGAAGATTCCAAACCATTTCAAAATCACCATCACAAAAGTCGAATCAAATTCAACTTTTCCACATGGATCACAAGGAGCATCAATACAATCAATGAATATTCCAATCATTTCAATCTGCTCAATGCAGACACTCAGACAATGGGATTGGAGTTATCCACATACATCATGTTGCTCTCGGAGGTGCTTCAGTACATTTCTAATACAATTAGTATTCACTGCAGACATTCATTGGGAGCTGTACAGCCCGAGGGGCTCTCAACAGTTCCCAGTCCCTCCGTGCCCTGTGACAGAAAGGTCTTAGACAGCGACCCTCCCCCATTGGGCCTTTGTGGTGTCTGCCCCAAGCTTTAGTGCGTCCCTCAGCACGTAGTCCTGGACTTTGGAATGTGCCAGTCTGCAACACTCGCTCGGGGACAACTCTTTGCGCTGCTCGAGGAACCATCCCACAGGATCCACCCTCTCCTTATCCCTCAAGGCCTCTAAGATGTTCCGTGCCGACCACTGCCTGATGGACTTGTGGTCAAAGGTGTTTCTCTGCATAAATGTTTCCACCAGGGACAGGTGGTGCCACACGGTCCAACTACTTGGAGCGTTTCCCCGGCAGCGTGGCCAGACCCATCCTTCACAACCCCGGGGAGAGGTAGGACCTCAGCACCTAGTGACACTTGGTGTTTGTGTACCGAGGGTCTACGCACAGCTTGATGCAGCCGCACACAAAGGTGGCCATCAGTATGAGGGCGATGTTGGGCACGTTTATTCCCCCTTTATCTAGAGGCTTGTACAACGCGTCCCTGTGGACACGATCCATTTTCCACCTCCAGATAAAGCGGAAGATGTCTCGGGTGATCGCCATCAAGCAGGAGTCTGGAATGGGTCAGACCTGCGCCACGTACAGCAACAGCGAGAGGGCCTCACACCTGATGACCAGGTTCTTACCCGCAATGGAGAGGGAGCGTCGCTCCCACATGTCCAGTTTCCTTTTCACCATAGACACTCGCTCCTTCCAGTTTCTAACGCGTGTCCCGGTCCCTCCTGAACCATATCCCCAGCACCTTCAGGCCATCAGCCCTGACAGTGAAGGGGACAAAGGATCGGTCAGCCCAGTTCCCAAAGAACATGGCCTCGCTCTTCCCAGGATTTACCTTGGCTCCCGAGGACAGTTCGAATTGGTCGCAGTTGTGGATCAGTCTACGCAACGAAAGCAGATCCGAGCAGAAGATGGTGACATCGTCCATGTACAGGGAGACTTTGATCTGAGTGCCTCCACTGCCTGGGATCGTCACTCCCCTTATACCAGGATCCTTCCTGATGGACTCAGCAAAGGGTTCTATACAACATACAAACAGGACAAGGGAGAGAGGGCAGCCCTGCCTGACTCCAGATTGAATTGGAAAGCTATCTGATTCCCACACATTGATTGAGAATGCACTACTGATGTTAGTGTAGAGATAACCCTGCTCCCAGAATGCTTCAGTCACTTCTCACCAGCGCCCTCTGTTGGATGCTCTTCCTCCTGCTGAGGACAAGAGCCCTTCTCCTCGATTCCCTCCTGAGTCGCGGTGTCTGCGGTGACTTCTCCCAGCCAGGGCTCTCACATTCTCCCTCATGTGTGGTGATCAGAGCTGGATATATTAATCTAGGAGCAGCATAAGCAGGGATAATAAATTAAGAGTAACTTCCCCTGATTTTGTCCCCAATACCTGTATTTTTGAGTGTCAGGTAATGACCATCGGCATGAAGAGAGAATCTAACCATCATCCCTTGACATTCAATGCCATGACCATCACTGAATCCCCCACTAACTTCATCCTGGGGGTTACCATGGACCAGAAAGTGAACTGGACCAGCCATATAAATACTGTGGCTACAAGAGCAGGTCAGAGGCTGGGAATCCTGCGGAGAGTAACTCACCTCCTGACTCCCCAAAGCCTCTCCAACATCTAAAAGGCACCAGTCAGGACTATGCTGGAACAATCCCCACTTGCCTGGATGAGTGTGGCTCCCACAAAACTCAAGAAGCTCAACATCATCAAGGACAAAGCAGCCCAGCTTGATTGGCACCCCATCCACAAACATTCACTCCCTCCACAACCGACGCACAGTAGCAGCAGTGTGTGTACCATCTACAAGATACACTGCAACGACTCACCAAGACTCCTTCGAAAGCACCGCTCAACACCACAACCTCTACCATCTATAGGGACAAGGGCAGCAGACACATGGCAACACCTCCACTGGATGTTCCGCTTTAGGCAATTCACAATCATAGGCTTGGAAATAAGTCGGCCATTCCTTCACTGTCGCTGGGTCAAAATCCTAGGAATCCCTCACTAACAGCGTGGTGGATGTACCTACAAATGCAGCTGCTCACCACCAACTTCTCAAGGGGCAATTTGGGAGGGGCATTAAATGCTGGCCTAGCCAGCGATGCCCACATTCCATGAATGAATTTTAAACAATGGAGCCCAATACCCTCCACGCTTCACTAACTGCTCTCTCATCCTGCCCTGCCAAATGTCAAAGATAAAATTTCAGAACACCCCATATCCCTCTGTTTCTGAACGCTCTTTAAAATTGTGTCATGTAGCCCATAATGCCTCTCCCTATTCCTTCTGTCAAAATGCATCACCTCATACCCCTCTCTACAAAATTCAATCTGCCACTTTTCTGCCCATTCTGCCCTCCTATCTATGTCCTGTTTCCATCGATATCTATCATCCTCACTGGTTGCCATGACTTCAAGTATTATTTCATCGACAAGTTTTGGAATGTCACCATATTCCTGATGTCAGTAATTGGGGGAACAGCACTGTCTACATGCTCCAATCTGACAAACAGCCCTTTACTCCAAGAGCAATTGTGCTGGATCATCGGCTGAGGGAGGGCAGTAGACGAGAATCAGAAGGAGCCATTTTCTTGCCCATGTTTGACCTGATGTCATGAGTCAATATTGAGGACTCCAATGGAAACTCCCTCCCACCTGCAGAGCACTGAGTCACTGCCGGTGGGACAGGGACATACCCAGGGATGGTGATGGACACGTCTGGGACAATGGCTCTGAGACATGACTCTGTGAAAATGATTATGCTGGAGCTACAGGACCTGAATGTGGCCCTGCCATTGTCTGACCTCCCCCTTCCCTCCCTGTCAATGTGGAGACACACCGATCCGAGTGAGAAATGAGACACGGACAAGAGGCGGTGACCAACGCAGCCAGTTTTATTCACATGATCCAGGAACCAGTGGGTCAGGGGACATGGGACCTACACAGTCCGTGGAGCCTCAAGGCGGTGCTGGAGTCACGGGCCTTTGAGTTGGGGCTGAAATCACTGGCCTTGATTTCCCTTCCCTCCTTCATCCTCTCATGAATCGATATGGCACGCAGCATTCATACCCCCCATAGCACTTCATGGGTATCTGAATCTCTTTCTTGTAGCAGGAACCTCTTCGACATCTGCCCCCTCGTATTCTGGCACATCCATAGGAGAATCCTGAAATGCAGAAAGGAATCCTCTGTTGATGCCACCATTATGCAACCTTGACTCTCGCTCAAACATTTATTATGTATCAGCCTAAATGGTGAAGTCCCCCTTTCACTACCACATCCCAATATTACCCTATCGTCAGTTTGGTCTATGAGGCCTAGACAAAGGACATGGAGAACAGAACAGCGCACAGTGCTCTATGGGACACCTAACCAAGGGATATGGAGAGCAGAACTGTACCCAGTGGACCAACTGTGTTCTAATCGAGGGATATGGAGAGCAGAACTGTACCCAGTGGAGCAAAAGTGGTCTAACTGAGGGATGTGGAGTCCAGAACTGTGCATGGTGCTCCAAGTGTGGTCTAACCGAGGGATATAGAGACCAGAACTGTGCATAGTGCTCCAAGTGTGGTCTAACCGAGGGATATAGAGACCAGAACTGTGCACAGTGCTCCAAGTGTGGTCTAACCGAGGGATATAGAGACCAGAACTGTGCACAGTGCTCCAAGTGTGGTCTAACCGAGGGATATAGAGACCAGAACTGTGCACAGTGCTCCAAGTGTGGTCTAACCGAGGGATATAGAAACCAGAACTGTGCACAGTGCTCCAAGTGTGGTCTAACTGAGGGATATAGAGACCAGAACTGTGCACAGTGCTCCAAGTCCGGTCTAACCGAGGGATATAGAGACCAGAACTGTGCACAGTGCTCCAAGTGTGGTCTGACCGAGGGATAAAGAGACCAGAACTGTGCACAGTGCTCCAAGTGTGGTCTAACTGAAGGATAAAGAGACCAGAACTGTGCACAGTGCTCCAAGTGCGGTCTAACCGAGGGATAAGGAGAGCAGAACTGTACACAGTGCTCCAAGTGTGGTCTAACCGATGATTAAGGAGGCAAGAATTGTGCAGAATGCTCCAAGTGTGTTGTGGCCAGGGAATATGGAGACCAGATCTGGGGCCCACGATAATGACACAACTTCTATATTCACTTGAACAGATAGAAAAGGCCCAATTTGCCTCACAGGAGCTAACTAAACAAAATGGAGACTGAACCCAGCAGCAGATATCAGGGCCTGTTGACCCGAAGAGGTTTGTTGTATAGAGCGTCTTAAAGGAGGGGAGGGAGTTGGAGCGATTTCCACAGGTAATTCCATCGCTTTGGCCCCAGGCAGCTGAAGGCTCGGCTGTCAATGGTGGGCCACTTAAACACTGAGAATACACAGGAGAGAAGAACAGGAGAATCACAGAGATCTGGAAGGGTGTTGGGTCTGGGGGCGATGTCAGAGATATGGAGGGGGTGAGGCTGTGGAGGGGTTTGGAAACACAGGCCAGGGGTCTAGGTTCCCCCCCCGCCCGGCAGGACATTACAGTCCCAGCGGAGTGAACGGAGATTAAAATGTCTCACCACATCCACCAGGGGGAGACACACTGCGGCAGGGCCAGAAAATACTGACCAATGTCCAATTGGAAGGACAGTTGGAGAGATCCCCCTCAACTGTGGTCAACCGAGTGATATGGGGATAGGGAGGGCTGTGGGGCTGGAGGGGGTTACAGGGATAGAGAGAGTTGTGGGGCTGGAGGGGGTTATGGGGATAGAGAGAGTTGTGGGGCTGGAGGGTGTTATGGGGATAGAGAGAGTTGTGGGGTTGGAGGGTGTTATGGGGATAGAGAGAGTTGTGGGTCTGGAGGGGGTTATGGGGATAGAAAGAGTTGTGGGGCTGGAGGGGGTTATGGGGATAGAGAGAGTTTTGAGGCTGGAGGGGGTTATGGGGATAGAGAGAGTTGTGGGGCTGCAGGGGGTTATGGGTATAGAGAGGGTTGTGGGGCTGGATGGGGTTATGGGGATAGAGTTGTGGCCCCTGTGGGAACTTACAGAGATACAGGGTCTTGTAGTGCCAGGCGGTATATCTCTGATGGGCAGTTATGAAACACCTGCTGGATGTTGCGGAGAGACAGACAGTTGTAGGGGCTGGAGATTTTCACTGGGACAGGGAAGGTTTTGGAAGACGGAGGAGGTTACACTGGTCTGGCCTCTCGAGGGATGTGGAGGGATTTGGATGTAAGAATGTGAAGGACAAGGAGGCTGGTGTAATTCCCACTCCAACATTCTCCCTTTGCTTTCCTTGAGCAGTGATTGGAAGGGACAGGGAGTGAGAGAGCTCCACAATCCTGCCCTCTCACCCTGCACCCTAACAACCACACAGAGAATCAAAGAGTTCGAAATGGACATTGTTCCAAACAGCTGCTGAAGACAGGGAGGTCGCTACTCACCCATGACCTGGAAATCCTGAGCGATCAGCAGGAGAGCAAGAACCAGGATCAGAGGCTTCATCATCTTGACCAGAGTCCTTCTGTGTCAGGATCAGAGAACTGGAGACTCCAGACGGTGTGTGTGTGTGTGTGTGTGTGTGTGTGGAGTCACAGAGAGAGCTTGGGAGAATTTATGATTCCAGAGATGGGGAGTGACTCCTGCCTAGGGAAATATCTTCTCTTAATGTGAGAGGTGATTGGCCGTTTGGCTCAGGGAGCAAGACAATGGGTGTGGACAACTCCGAGTTTCACCCCGAGTGACCTCGACTCATGTTAATCCTGGAAGCTATACCATCTATTGAGACACAGGGATCAGTGGGGGTGACAACAGATCGAGTCCAGGTAAATGCCTGGGATCTCATAAGGAGAAACTCTTCCCTGAGACAGGATGGTCAGGAACAATGAGGACACAGACTGAAGCTGTTTGGTAAAAGAGCAATCGTGGGATGCAAGGAAACATTTCATGACATAGCGAGTTGTGCTGATCTGGATAAACACTTTAAATTAAGACTTTACCAGGGCAATGGAGCAAGAGAAGGGGAAGTGGGACTAATTAAATACTTTTACAAAACATCTAGCAGAAACACGATGGGTTTCAGGGTGTTTTGTTTCTTTCTGTTATATGTGACTCATACTCCAACCCAAAATGTTCAGTCATATGTCTTCTTAAACCCAAACTTTACATAAAGATCTAAAAGTCCCTTATCCACAGGATATATTTACATAAACACTGTGATCGCTCAGGGGTGATGGAGGAACCTGTTTCCCTGAAATCCGAATAATCAGGACATTGTGTGGAAACAAACTGAGAGACAGGAGCTTGGTTCACTGAGGGTAAAGTCACTGAATGTTCCCCATTGGGACAGAACAACCTCGGGGTAAATGGTTGTGAGGAGATAACGCCGTGAAATATTCGGTGTCAGTCATGAAGGAGGCTGGGACAGAGAAGCTGGGAGATACAGAGTGAGGGGATTGTGGAAACCTATTTAAAACATTCTCTGGAACTTTTATCCCAACCATCTCTTTAATTTCGAGACTATCGTAACCTGCATCCTGCTGAATGCCTGACAAACAAAGCAAAGAATAGATCGATAATCAAAGGCAGAAACTAGAGAAAGATACAGAGCACAGATAACACTCTGAACAAGGACCACAGTTTATACACAAACCCCTCTTTATACAAAGACCTCACTCTGAACACATATCACACACTGTAAACAGACATCACCCTAAACACAGACTCTATTCTAAACAAATACCACAAACTGAACACAGACCCCACTCTGAAAACAGACCTCGATGTAAACTCACATCCTAGAGTAACCAAAGACCACAATCAGGAGACAGCCCAGATTCTGAAAGCAGGAACTGCTCTGGACACAGGCCCTTCATCTAATCAAAGGCCCCAGACTGAACACCAACCTCTCTCTGTGTACACCCGCCTCCCTGATAACACATTTCACACTCAGCATAGCCCCCTCTCCAAACACAGAACCCACTCTGAGCACCTTCCCCACTCTGAACACACAGTCCACACTGAATATAGACACCCCTCAGAACACAGGACCCACACTGAGCACGATCCCTGCTCTGAACATACACCCCACTCTGAACATAGACAGCTCTCTGAACGCAGAGCTCTCTATTGGAGCACAGGCCCCTCTCTGAACACAAACCCATACATAACACAGACGCCTCTCTGAACACAGGCCACGCGCCGAATGTGGTGTTTGTGAATGTGTGCAGAGTGGGCTCTGTATTCAGGGTTACATTTTCAGAATGGGGCCTCTGTTTTGAATGGGAACTTTATGAGACAGACCTTGTGAGGTGATAAACAGACTGGTGAAATGGGCAAGTGTGAAGAGATACATCTTCCACTGAAGAATGAGCAGAGACTATAAAATAATAATGGTAAAAGTTCAAAATTGTTCCAGGAGCAGAGAGATCTGGGGGTGCTGGACACAAGTCATTGAATGTGGCAGTAGGAGGGGAGGAGGGATTGGGAAGCAGATGGAATCATTGCCTTTATAAAGAGAGGGTGAGAATACTACACTAAGGAAAGTGTCACTGAGCTCTTTATAACACACTGGTTAGGAGCCAGATTGAGTTTTGTGCCCCATTCTGAATCCACACGTTAGGAAGGATGTCAAGGCCTTGGAGAGGGAGCAGAGTCTATTTTCTGATCTGATCCCAGGAATGAGGGTCTCCAGCTCATGTGGAGAGACTGCAGAAGGTGGGTTGTTCTCCTTTGAACAGAGGAGGTTCAGTAAATTTTCATTCGAGGCGTTGAACATCAGGGAGTTTATTGATTGAGTCAATAAGGAGAAGCTCATACCTGAGACAGGATGGTCAGGGAGAGAAAGGACACAGACTGAAGCTGTTTGGCAAATTAACAATTGTGCGATGCAAGGAATCATTTCATGACATGGCCAGTGATGCTGATCTGGGTAAATGCTTCTATTTAAGACTTTAACAGGGATATGGAGCAAGAGAAGGGGAAGTGGGACTAATTAACTCGTTTTAGAAAAGATCTAGCAGGAACACGATGGGTTGAATGGCTTCTGGTTTTTGTTGTATCTGATGTGCCTGACGCTCTAAACAAAAAGGTTTCATCATTTGTCTTGTTAAATCTAAACTTTACATACATAGCAACAAAGGCACCTTACCGACAGAATCTATTTACATAAACACTGTGATCGCTCAGGGGCGATGGAGGAACCTGTTTCCCTGAGACACTAACCATCAGGACATTGTGTGGAAACAAACTGAGAGACAGGAACTTGTTTCAGTGAGGGTAAAGTCACTGAATGTTCCCCACTGGGACAGAACAATCTCGGGGTAAATGGTTGTGAGCAGATAACACCGTGAAATATTCGGTGTCAGTCATGAAGGAGGCTGGGACAGAGAAGCTGGGAGATACAGAGTGAGGGGATTGTGGAAACCTATTTAAAACATTCTCTGGAACTTTTATTCCAACCATCTCCTTAATTGCTGGACACTCATAATCTGCATCCTGCGGAATACCTGACAAGGCTTGGCAAGGCATGGATCGACAAACAAGGACAGACACTCAATACAGCAAGATACAGATCACAGACCAGAGCCTGAACAAGGACCACAGTTTGTATACAAACCCCTCTTTATACAAAGACCTCACTCTGAACACATATCACACACTGAACACAGAGCCCAATCTAAACACAGATCCTAGTCTAAACTAACAGCACAGTCTGTACACAAACCCCTCTTTATACAAAGACTCTGAACACAGATCACACACTGAAAACAGCCCTCAACATAAACCCAGATGCTAGTCTGAACAAATACCACAGCCTGAACACTAATCCCACTCTGAAAGCAGACCTCAGTGTAAACATACATCCGAG